>NC_060184.1:85667042-85779542 GCF_021184085.1 Oncorhynchus gorbuscha
TGGTGACTGACAGCAGACAGTATGTTGTAGCAGGGTAGTGTGGTGACTGACAGCAGACAGTATGTTGTAGCAGGGTAGTGTGGTGACTGACAGCAGACAGTATGTTGTAGCAGGGTAGTGTGGTGACTGACAGCAGACAGTATGTTGTAGCAGGGTAGTGTGGTGACTGACAGCAGACAGTATGTTGTAGCAGGGTAGTGTGGTGACTGACAGCAGACAGTATGTTGTAGCAGGGTAGTGTGGTGACTGACAGCAGACAGACAGTATGTTGTAGCAGGGTAGTGTGGTGACTGACAGCAGACAGACAGTATGTTGTAGCAGGGTAGTGTGGTGACTGACAGACAGACAGACAGTATGTTGTAGCTGGGTAGTGTGGTGACTGACAGCAGACAGACAGTATGTTGTAGCAGGGTAGTGTGGTGACTGACAGCAGACAGTATGTTGTAGCAGGGTAGTGTGGTGACTGACAGCAGACAGACAGTATGTTGTAGCAGGGTAGTGTGGTGACTGACAGCAGACAGTATGTTGTAGCAGGGTAGTGTGGTGACTGACAGCAGACAGACAGTATGTTGTAGCAGGGTAGTGTGGTGACTGACAGCAGACAGACAGTATGTTGTAGCAGGGTAGTGTGGTGACTGACAGCAGACAGACAGTATGTTGTAGCAGGGTAGTGTGGTGACTGACAGCAGACAGACAGTATGTTGTAGCAGGGTAGTGTGGTGACTGACAGCAGACAGACAGTATGTTGTAGCAGGGTAGTGTGGTGACTGACAGCAGACAGACAGTATGTTGTCGCAGGGTAGTGTGGTGACTGACATCGGACAGTATGTTGTAGCAGGGTAGTGTGGTGACTGACAGCAGACAGTATGTTGTAGCAGGGTAGTGTGGTGACTGATAGCAGACAGACAGTATGTTGTAGCAGGGTAGTGTGGTGACTGACAGCAGACAGACAGTATGTTGTAGCAGGGTAGTGTGGTGACTGACAGCAGACAGACAGTATGTTGTAGCAGGGTAGTGTGGTGACTGACAGCAGACAGACAGTATGTTGTAGCAGGGTAGTGTGGTGACTGACAGCGGACAGTATGTTGTAGCAGGGTAGTGTGGTGACTGACAGCAGACAGACAGTACGTTGTAGCAGGGTAGTGTGGTGACTGACAGCAGACAGTATGTTGTAGCAGGGTAGTGTGGTGACGGACAGCAGACAGTATGTTGTAGCAGGGTAGTGGTTCCTGTCTACCCGGTACAGTCAGTAGAGGACTGGCAACCCATCAGGGCCTGGTTCCTCTCTACCCAGTACAGCCAGTAGAGGACTGGCCACCCATCAGGGCCTGGTTCCTCTCTACCCAGTACAGCCAGTAGAGGACTGGCCACCCATCAGGGCCTGGTTCCTCTCTACCCAGTACAGCCAGTAGAGGACTGGCCACCCATCAGGGCCTGGTTCCTCTCTACGTTTCTTCAAAGCTCCGTCCTTTCTAGGGAGTCTTTCCTAGATACCGTGCTTCCACGTCTGTATTGCTTGCTGTTTGTTTCTGTACAGCACTTGGTGTAAAAAATACTTTGTAAATACATTGACTAAAATGTTTCATACGCCACCTGGTGGACATATCCTAAATTTTTTATTTATTTATTACCACTATACACAAAATCACCTTGGAGCTCCTCAAGCCTTTTCATCATTATTATATTGATATTAAAGTTTGGAGAATAATACTGAGACTGATTATATTGCTTTAAATGAGTTTCACCTCTGTAGACGAATACCCATCACTGAGCATGGACGGGAGAGGAGAGGAGAGGTAGGAGAGAGAGAGGACAGGGAGCGGAAATGAGGGGGAGGAAAGGAGATGGGAGGCAGCATGGAGAGAGAAGAGAGGAGATGCATTGAGGAGAGGAGAGGGGAGGGAGGCAGCGAGGGGAGAGGAGAGGGGAGGGAGGCAGCGAGGGGAGAGGAGAGGTAGGCAGCGAGGGGAGAGGAGAGGTAGGCAGCGAGGGGAGAGGAGAGGAGAGGGAGGCAGCGAGAGAAGAGGAGAGGGAGGCAGCGAGGGGAGAGGAGAGGGAGGCAGCGAGGTGAGAGGAGAGGAGAGGGAGGCAGCGAGGGGAGAGAGAGGAGAGGGAGGCAGAGAGGGAGGCAGCGAGGGGAGAGGAGACGAGACGAGAGGAGAGGGAGGCAGCGAGGGGAGAGGAGAGGGAGGCAGCGAGGGGAGAGGAGAGGGAGGCAGCGAGGGGAGAGGAGAGAGATGGAGGCAGCGAGGGGAGAGGAGATGGAGGCAGAGAGGGGGAGAAGAGAGGAGAGGAGGGCAGCGAGGGGAGAGGAGAGGAGAAGGAGGCAGCGAGGGGAGAGGAGAGGAGAGGGAGGCAGCGAGGGGAGAGGAGAGGAGAGGGAGGCAGCGAGGGGAGAGGAGAGGAGAAGGAGGCAGCGAGGGGAGAGGAGAGGAGATGGAGGCAGCGAGGGGAGAGGAGATGGAGGCAGAGAGGGGAGAAGAGAGGAGAGGAGAGGGAGGCAGCGAGGGGAGAGGAGAGGAGAAGGAGGCAGCGAGGGGAGAGGAGAGGAGAGGGAGGCAGCGAGGGGAGAGGAGAGGAGAGGGAGGCAGCGAGGGGAGAGGAGAGGAGAGGGAGGCAGCAAGGGGAGAGGAGAGGGAGGCAGCGAGGGGAGAGGAGAGGAGAGGGAGGCAGCGAGGGGAGAGGAGAGGAGAGGGAGGCAGCGAGGGGAGAGGAGAGGAGAGGGAGGCAGCGAGGGGAGAGGAGAGGAGAGGGAGGCAGCGAGGGTGAGGGGAGAGGAGAGGAGAGGAGAGGGAGGCAGCGAGGGGAGAGGAGAGGAGAGAAGAGGGAGGCAGCGAGGGGAGAGGAGAGGGAGGGAGGCAGCGAAGGTTTTTGTATTTAGGTGGTTTAACTCATTTAGTGGCGCTGAAGCCTGCCTCAGCCCATTTACATGATAGCCAGCTGAAACTAAACAGAGGAAGAACACACACACATGTAATCACTAAGCCAACATCATGGTAATCATTTCCTTATGCTGCTGGCTAACAGGATAGTAAAAGATAGTGGAATATGTACACATTATATAGGAGGAAGGAAACCACATGGTGTTCTGTGATGTGTAGATACCGATCATCATGTTCCATATGTACAAAAAGCTTATTTCTAAAATGTTGTGCAGTAATTGATTTACATCCCTGTTGCTGCATGTTGCGTTTCTCTTTTTGTTCAGTATAGATATATCCTTCTGTAGTATATACCTTCTGTAGTATATACCTTCTGTAGTATATACCTTCTGTAGTATATACAATCTGTAGTATATACCTTCTGTAGTATATACAATCTGTAGTATATACCTTCTGTAGTATATACCTTCTGTAGTATATACAATCTGTAGTATATACCTTCTGTCGTATATACCTTCTGTATTATATACCTTCTGTAGTATATACAATCTGTAGTATATATCTTCTGTAGTATATACCTTCTGTAGTATATACAATCTGTAGTATATACCTTCTGTAGTATATACCTTCTGTAGTATATACAATCTGTAGTATATACCTTCTGTAGTATATACCTTCTGTAGTATATACAATCTGTCGTATATACCTTCTGTAGTATATACCTTCTGTCGTATATACCTTCTGTCGTATATACCTTCTGTAGTATATACAATCTGTAGTATATATCTTCTGTAGTATATACCTTCTGTAGTATACCAGGTGTAGTATATACCTTCTGTAGTATATACAATCTGTAGTATATACCTTCTGTAGTATATACAATCTGTAGTATATACCTTCTGTAGTATATACCTTCCTCCCGTATATACCTTCTGTCCATATACCTCTGTCCATATACAATCTGTTGTATATACTCCACTAGTATATACCTTCTGTAGTATATACAATCTGTAGTATATACCTGTAGTATATACAATCTGTAGTATATACCTTCTGTAGTATATCACCTTCTGGTAGTATATACAATCTGTAGTTATACAACATCCGCAGTATATACCTTCTGTAGTATATACAATCTGTAGTATATACAATCTGTAGGCACTATACCTTCTGTAGTATATACAATCTGTAGTATATACCTTCTGTAGTATATACCTTCTGTAGTATATAGAATCTGTAGTATATACCTTCTGGTAGTATATACCTTCTGTAGTATATACCTTCTTCACCCCGTAATCCACTGGCTTCCAGTATATACCTTGGTGCTATGCCTTCTGAGTATATACCTTCTGTAGTATATACAGGCTCTGATCAGGCCCTATACCTTCTGTAATAACCTTCTGTAGTATATACCTCTGTAGTATATACCTTCTGTAGTATATACAACTGAGTATATATCTTCTGTAGTATATACCTTCTGTAGTATATACCTTCTGTAGTATATACCATCTGTAGTATATACCTTCTGTAGTATACACCTTCTGTAGTATATACCTTCTGTAGTATATACCTTCTGTAGTATATACCTTCTGTAGTATATACAATCTGTAGTATATACAATCTGTAGTATATACCTTCTGTAGTATATACCTTCTGGATGTATATACCTTCTGTAGTATATACCTTCTGTAGTATATACCTTCTGTATATATATCTTCTGTAGTATATACCTTCTGTAGTATATATCTTCTGTAGTATATACCTTCTGTAGTATATATCTTCTGTAGTATATACCTTCTGTAGTATATATCTTCTGTAGTATATACCTTCTGTAGTATACATCTTCTGTAGTATATACCTTCTGTAGTATATACCTTCTGTAGTATATACAATCTGTAGTATATACCTTCTGTAGTATATACAATCTGTAGTATATACCTTCTGTAGTATATACAGTCTGTAGTATATACCTTCTGTAGTATATACCTTCTGTAGTATATACCTTCTGTAGTATATACCTTCTGTAGTATATACCTTCTGTAGTATATACAATCTGTAGTATATAGAAGCTCTCGGAGTGTGCGAGAACACGTGGGTCCTTCTGTAGCTCAGTTGGTAGAGCATGGTGCTTGTAACGCCAGGGTAGTGGGTTCGATCCCCGGGACCACCCATACGTAGAATGTATGCACACATGACTGTAAGTCGCTTTGGATAAAAGCGTCTGCTAAATGGCATATATTATTATATTATTACCGGAGACCTGGAACTCCACGTGGGTCGTGCGCGCTGGGACCACCAGATTAGGGTGGCCGCGGCCACGCGGTGTGGAGCGTTTGTATGGTCTGTGCAGAGAGGAGAGAACAGGGATAGACAGACACATAGTTGACAGGCTACGGAAGAGGCTACGCTAATGCAAAGGAGATTGGAATGACAAGTGGACTACACGTCTCGAATGTTCAGGAAGTTAAGCTTACGTAGCAAGAATCTTATTGACTAAAATGATTAAAATGATACAGTACTGCTGAAGTAGGCTAGCTGGCAGTGGCTGCGTTGTTGACACTACACTAATCAAGTCGTTCCGTTGAGTGTAATAGTTTCTGCAGTGCTGCTATTCGGGGGCTAGCTGGCTAGCTAGCAGTGTTGTTTACGTTACGTTGCGTTAAAAGAACGACAATAGCTGGCTAGCTAACCTAGAAAATAGCTCTAGACTACACAATTATCTTTGATACAAAGACGGCTATGTAGCTAGCTATGTAGCTAGCTACGATCAAACAAATCAAACCGTTGTACTGTAATGAAATGAAAATGTGATACTACCTGTGAATGCGACCGGGTTGTTGAGTCTATTCGGTAGACGTTGGCTAGCTGTTGGCTAGCTGTTGGCTAGCTGTTGGCTAGCTAGCAGAGTCTCCTACGTTAAGGATGACAAATAGGACGACAAATAGCTGGCTAGCTAACCTCGGTAAATTAAGATAATCACTCTAAGACTACACACTCTAAACTACACAATTATCTTGGATACGAAGACAGCAAAGACAGCTATGTAGCTAGCTAACACTACACTAGTCAAGTTGTTCAGTTGAGTGTAATAGTTACTACAGTGCTGCTAATCAGTGGGCGTTTGCTAGCTGGCTAGCTGCTGGGCAAATAGCAGTGTAGACTACGTTAGGACGACGAAATACGATAATTATGCAATTATCTTTGATACAAAGACGGCTATGTAGCTAGCTAAGAAGAAATTGCTAAGATTAGACAAATCAAACCGTTGTACTATAATGATCAGAGTGAACATCCCTGGTCATCTCTACTGCCTCTGATCTGGAGGACTCACTAAACAGAGAACATCCCTGGTCATCCCTACTGCCTCTGATCTGGAGGACTCACTAAACAGAGAACATCCCTGGTCATCCCTACTGCCTCTGATCTGGAGGACTCACTAAACAGAGAACATCCCTGGTCATCCCTACTGCCTCTGATCTGGAGGACTCACTAAACAGAGAACATCCCTGGTCATCCCTACTGCCTCTGATCTGGAGGACTCACTAAACAGAGAACATCCCTGGTCATCACTACTGCCTCTGATCTGGAGGACTCACTAAACAGAGAACATCCCTGGTCATCCCTACTGCCTCTGATCTGGAGGACTCACTAAACAGAGAACATCCCTGGTCATCCCTACTGCCTCTGATCTGGAGGACTCACTAAACAGAGAACATCCCTGGTCATCCCTACTGCCTCTGATCTGGAGGACTCACTAAACAGAGAACATCCCTGGTCATCCCTACTGCCTCTGATCTGGAGGACTCACTAAACAGAGAACATCCCTGGTCATCTCTACTGCCTCTGATCTGGAGGACTCACTAAACAGAGAACATCCCTGGTCATCCCTACTGCCTCTGATCTGGAGGACTCACTAAACAGAGAACATCCCTGGTCATCCCTACTGCCTCTGATCTGGAGGACTCACTAAACAGAGAACATCCCTGGTCATCCCTACTGCCTCTGATCTGGAGGACTCACTAAACAGAGAACATCCCTGGTCATCCCTACTGCCTCTGATCTGGAGGACTCACTAAACAGAGAACATCCCTGGTCATCTCTACTGCCTCTGATCTGGAGGACTCACTAAACAGAGAACATCCCTGGTCATCCCTACTGCCTCTGATCTGGAGGACTCACTAAACAGAGAACATCCCTGGTCATCCCTACTGCCTCTGATCTGGAGGACTCACTAAACAGAGAACATCCCTGGTCATCCCTACTGCCTCTGATCTGGAGGACTCACTAAACAGAGAACATCCCTGGTCATCTCTACTGCCTCTGATCTGGAGGACTCACTAAACAGAGAACATCCCTGGTCATCCCTACTGCCTCTGATCTGGAGGACTCACTAAACAGAGAACATCCCTGGTCATCCCTACTGCCTCTGATCTGGAGGACTCACTAAACAGAGAACATCCCTGGTCATCCCTACTGCCTCTGATCTGGAGGACTCACTAAACAGAGAACATCCCTGGTCATCCCTACTGCCTCTGATCTGGAGGACTCACTAAACAGAGAACATCCCTGGTCATCTCTACTGCCTCTGATCTGGAGGACTCACTAAACAGAGAACATCCCTGGTCATCCCTACTGCCTCTGATCTGGAGGACTCACTAAACAGAGAACATCCCTGGTCATCCCTACTGCCTCTGATCTGGAGGACTCACTAAACAGAGAACATCCCTGGTCATCACTACTGCCTCTGATCTGGAGGACTCACTAAACAGAGAACATCCCTGGTCATCCCTACTGCCTCTGATCTGGAGGACTTACTAAACAGACATGTTTTGCTTGTCAAAGATGTCTAAGTGTTGGAGCGTGTCCCTGGCTATCCGTAAATAAATAAAAACTAGAAAATGGTGCCATCTGGTTTGCTTAATATAAAGAATTAGAAATTATTTATACTTTTACTTTTGATACGTAAGTATATTTTAAACCTCTGATTGTGGGAATGATGACGTCATTTTCACTTCTGGTACCCCCTCACCGGCGGGGTTCAAAAATAACACTTGACCGCTGCTTATTAGCTCCCAATGACATATGTAGCACATGGGGACATGTGAAACTTACTCCAGCTAGTTTTTCGCGCCGCGACAACCGGTAAAACGCTTCAGTGGGGCGGTGACAACCGGTAAAACGCTTCAGTAGGGCGGTGACAACCGGTAAAACGCTTCAGTAGGGCGGTGACAACCGGTAAAACGCTTCAGTAGGGCGGTGACAACCGGTAAAACGCTTCAGTAGGGCGGTGACAACCGGTAAAACGCTTCAGTAGGGCGGTGACAACAGAAGTCGGGTAAAACGCTTCAGTAGGGCGGTGACAACCGGTAAAACGCTTCAGTAGGGCGGTGACAACTGCGGTAAAACGCTTCAGTAGGGCGGTGACAACCGGTAAAACGCTTCAGTAGGGCGGTGACAACCGGTAAAACGCTTCAGTAGGGCGGTGACGTGTGTGTGAACCAGGCAGAAGTCCCGGGTTCGCGTCAGGGCCGAAACGGGAGGGACTCACCAAAGCAAGCAGCGTGACGTCCTTTATACATATATAACACATATAACGTTATCTCCTAATAACATGGCACTGCAGAAGTTAGTCCCCAAAATGCAACCAATAGATTGTAACGAACCAAGAGATGTGTCAGTGCCTCCTCATTATCACAGACATAACGTTACAGAGCAGAAGGCAGTCTAGATGTCAAAGTTGCTGCTTTCTGCTAAATATATATATATATATATAACGGCACACTGTTGAAATCCTACTTTACTGTTTTCTAGGCTGGCTAGCAGTCATTAGCAACCTACCCCATGGACATGGTATCCACATGTCCCCCCGTCGGGTACTATTGAGCTTTGACTTATGCCCATCGCAAACTACCGTTCCAGTTGTTTTTTAACTACGGTGAGGTAGTACTGTCATTTTGAATGTGTTGTCTTAGCCGAGGAGATATGCCTCCACGTCGCACAGAAACACCTCTGTATGCAGCCAGGCTAAAGTAACAAACAGAGACGACGTGCCAGACGCATCGAGAGGTGTGGAGTCACAGCCTGGAGCAAAGATGTGAAGTCCACTCTGTGTTCGATTAGTATGAAAAGATAAAAAAGGTACAAATCGTTTTAACTCTAGAATAAGGCAATTGACAAATGATTATTACAAGTGTCAAAAGTATTTTTTTGTACACGTGATTTTTTTCAGCTGCCCAGTGTGAGTTAACAGGTCATTTGAAAGCTTGTTAAAGTCATTTTTACACGTGTTCTTTACACCTGTCCATTGACAGGTGATTTGAATGCTTATGTCCACCAGGGGGCGTCAAAGCCATCCACCCAGTTCCCTTCACCAGGGAAAGGAGGGGAGAGGGCCGGAGAGGGGTGGGGCCAACTCAGGGAAGGGGGGCCGACCAATGGAGAGGTTGCCTGATCTCCGCAAGGCTGTCATTCCAGCCAGCTTCTTGCCCCAGTCAAAGGCCTCAGACTGTCCTCCACACAACAGGCCCAAAAAGTGTGACAGAGCAGGCAACCTCCACAGAGCACCATATAGAGGACCGCTGTGCAGGGCCCTTAACCCAAACCTTATTTTCAACGCAATTTCAACATTAGATTGCTCTAACAACCTGTTAGTTGGGTTAAGTTATTGTGTTTGAGTTGAAGTTTTACGCCAATTTCAAAGTTTTCAATGATGGTTGAAATTAGATGCATACCATACTGGTTAATGACATTTTGTAAATTCAAATGTGTTTTCAACGTAGATTCCACACATTAGGTTGACAATGGCGTTGAAACAACAGTGTCCTCACCACTGCGAGGACGATCAGCTGTTCATCCCGTCTCCCTGTAGCTCTTTCTTAGGCGTCTCCCAGTACGGACAAATTATTGCCCTGGCCACATCTGCAGTCCTCATGCCTCCTTGCAGCATGCCTAAGGCACATTCACACAGATGAGCAGAGACCCTGGGCATCTTTCTTTTGGTGTTTTTCAGAGTCAGTAGAAAGGCCTCTTTAGTGTCCTAAGTTTTCATAACTGTGACCTTAATTTCCTATCGTCTGTAAGCTGTTAGTGTCTTAACGACCGCTCCATCAGGTGCATGTTCATTAATTGTTTATGGTTCATTGACCAAACATGGGAAACAGTATTTAAACCCTTTACAATGAAGATCTGTGAAGTTATTTAGATTTTTATGAATTATCTTTGAAAGACAGGGTCCTGAAAAAGGGACGTTTCTTTTTTTGCTAAGTTAAAAAAAAAATCCATTGTTTTACTATTAGATTTGTGTGTATTGCTGTGAATTGTTAGATATTTACTGTGCTGTTGGAGCTAGGATCACAAGCATTTAGTTAGATACTACTGCACTGTTGGAGCTAGGAACACAAGCATTTAGTTAGATACTACTGCACTGTTGGAGCTAGGAACACAAGCATTTAGTTAGATACTACTGCACTGTTGGAGCTAGGAACACAAGCATTTAGTTAGATACTACTGCACTGTTGGAGCTAGGAACACAAGCATTTAGTTAGATACTACTGCACTGTTGGAGCTAGGATCACAAGCATTTAGTTAGATATTACTGTTGGAGCTAGGAACACAAGCATTTAGTTAGATACTACTGCACTGTTGGAGCTAGGAACACAAGCATTTAGTTAGATATTACTGTTGGAGCTAGGAACACAAGCATTTAGTTAGATACTACTGCACTGTTGGAGCTAGGAACACAAGCATTTAGTTAGATATTACTGTTGGAGCTAGGATCACAAGCATTTAGTTAGATATTACTGCACTGTTGGAGCTAGGAACACACGCATTTAGTTAGATACTACTGCACTGTTGGAGCTAGGAACACAAGCATTTAGTTAGATAGTACTGCACTGTTGGAGCTAGGAACACAAGCATCTAGTCAGATACTACTGCACTGTTGGAGCTAGGAACACAAGCATTTAGTTAGATATTGCTGCACTGTTGGAGCTAGGAACACAAGCATTTAGTTAGATACTACTGCACTGTTGGAGCTAGGAACACAAGCATTTAGTTAGATACTACTGCACTGTTGGAGCTAGGAACACAAGCATCTAGTTAGATACTACTGCACTGTTGGAGCTAGGAACACAAGCATCTAGTTAGATATTACTGCACTGTTGGAGCTAGGAACACAAGCATTTAGTTAGATACTACTGCACTGTTGGAGTTAGGATCACAAGCATTTAGTTAGATATTACTGCACTGTTGGAGCTAGGAACACAAGCATTTAGTTAGATACTACTGCACTGTTGGAGCTAGGATCACAAGCATTTAGTTAGATACTACTGTTGGAGCTAGAAACACAATCATTTAGTTAGATACTACTGTTGGAGCTAGGAACACAAGCATTTAGTTAGATATTACTGCACCATTGGAGCTAGGAACACAAGCATTTAGTTAGATACTACTGCACTGTTGGAGTTAGGAACACAAGCATTTAGTTAGATATTACTGCACTGTTGGAGCTAGGAACACAAGCATTTAGTTAGATACTACTGTTGGAGCTAGGAACACAAGCATTTAGTTAGATATTACTGCACTGTTGGAGCTAGGAACACAAGCATTTAGTTAGATACTACTGCACTGTTGGAGCTAGGAACACAAGCATTTAGTTAGATACTACTGCACTGTTGGAGCTAGGAACACAAGCATTTAGTTAGATACTACTGCACTGTTGGAGCTAGGAACACAGGCATTTAGTTAGATATTACTGTTGGAGCTAGGAACACAAGCATTTAGTTAGATACTACTGCACTGTTGGAGCTAGGAACACAAGCATTTAGTTAGATATTACTGTTGGAGCTAGGAACACAAGCATTTAGTTAGATACTACTGCACTGTTGGAGCTAGGAACACAAGCATTTAGTTAGATACTACTGCACTGTTGGAGCTAGGAACACAAGCATTTAGTTAGATATTACTGTTGGAGCTAGGAACACAAGCATTTAGTTAGATACTACTGCACTGTTGGAGCTAGGAACACAGGCATTTAGTTAGATATTACTGTTGGAGCTAGGAACACAAGCATTTAGTTAGATACTACTGCACTGTTGGAGCTAGGAACACAAGCATTTAGTTAGATATTACTGTTGGAGCTAGGAACACAAGCATTTAGTTAGATACTACTGCACTGTTGGAGCTAGGAACACAAGCATTTAGTTAGATACTACTGCACTGTTGGAGCTAGGAACACAAGCATTTAGTTAGATACTACTGCACTGTTGGAGCTAGGAACACAAGCATTTAGTTAGATACTACTGCACTGTTGGAGCTAGGATCACAAGCATTTAGTTAGATATTACTGTTGGAGCTAGGAACACAAGCATTTAGTTAGATACTACTGCACTGTTGGAGCTAGGAACACAAGCATTTAGTTAGATATTACTGTTGGAGCTAGGAACACAAGCATTTAGTTAGATACTACTGCACTGTTGGAGCTAGGAACACAAGCATTTAGTTAGATATTACTGTTGGAGCTAGGATCACAAGCATTTAGTTAGATATTACTGCACTGTTGGAGCTAGGAACACAAGCATTTAGTTAGATACTACTGCACTGTTGGAGCTAGGAACACAAGCATTTAGTTAGATAGTACTGCACTGTTGGAGCTAGGAACACAAGCATCTAGTCAGATACTACTGCACTGTTGGAGCTAGGAACACAAGCATTTAGTTAGATATTGCTGCACTGTTGGAGCTAGGAACACAAGCATTTAGTTAGATACTACTGCACTGTTGGAGCTAGGAACACAAGCATTTAGTTAGATACTACTGCACTGTTGGAGCTAGGAACACAAGCATCTAGTTAGATACTACTGCACTGTTGGAGCTAGGAACACAAGCATCTAGTTAGATATTACTGCACTGTTGGAGCTAGGAACACAAGCATTTAGTTAGATACTACTGCACTGTTGGAGTTAGGATCACAAGCATTTAGTTAGATATTACTGCACTGTTGGAGCTAGGAACACAAGCATTTAGTTAGATACTACTGCACTGTTGGAGCTAGGATCACAAGCATTTAGTTAGATACTACTGTTGGAGCTAGAAACACAATCATTTAGTTAGATACTACTGTTGGAGCTAGGAACACAAGCATTTAGTTAGATATTACTGCACCATTGGAGCTAGGAACACAAGCATTTAGTTAGATACTACTGCACTGTTGGAGTTAGGAACACAAGCATTTAGTTAGATATTACTGCACTGTTGGAGCTAGGAACACAAGCATTTAGTTAGATACTACTGTTGGAGCTAGGAACACAAGCATTTAGTTAGATATTACTGCACTGTTGGAGCTAGGAACACAAGCATTTAGTTAGATACTACTGCACTGTTGGAGCTAGGAACACAAGCATTTAGTTAGATACTACTGCACTGTTGGAGCTAGGAACACAAGCATTTAGTTAGATACTACTGCACTGTTGGAGCTAGGAACACAGGCATTTAGTTAGATATTACTGTTGGAGCTAGGAACACAAGCATTTAGTTAGATACTACTGCACTGTTGGAGCTAGGAACACAAGCATTTAGTTAGATACTACTGCACTGTTGGAGCTAGGAACACAAGCATTTAGTTAGATATTACTGTTGGAGCTAGGAACACAAGCATTTAGTTAGATACTACTGTACTGTTGGAGCTAGGAACACAAGCATTTAGTTAGATACTACTGTACTGTTGGAGATAGTATCTAACTAAATGCGTGTGTTCCTACCTTACTGTTGGAGCTAGGAACACAAGCATTTAGTTAGATATTACTGCACTGTTGGAGCTAGGAACACAAGCATTTAGTTAGATACTACTGCACTGTTGGAGCTAGGAACACAAGCATTTAGTTAGATACTACTGCACTGTTGGAGTTAGGAACACAAGCATTTAGTTAGATATTACTGCACTGTTGGAGCTAGGAACATAAGCATTTAGTTAGATACTACTGCACTGTTGGAGCTAGGAACACAAGTATTTAGTTAGATATTACTGCACTGTTGGAGCTAGGAACACAAGCATTTAGTTAGATATTACTGCACTGTTGGAGCTAGGAACACAAGCATTTAGTTAGATACTACTGCACTGTTGGAGCTAGGATCATAAGCATTTAGTTAGATACTACTGCACTATTGGAGCTAGGAACACAAGCATTTAGTTAGATATTACTGCACTGTTGTAGCTAGGAACACAAGCATTTAGTTAGATATTACTGCACTGTTGGAGCTAGGAACACAAGCATTTAGTTAGATATTACTGCACTGTTGGAGCTAGGAACACAAGCATTTAGTTAGATATTACTGCACTGTTGGAGCTAGGAACACAAACATTTAGTTAGAAACTACTGCACTGTTGGAGCTAGGAACACAAGCATTTAGTTAGATACTACTGCACTGTTGGAGCTAGGAACACAAGCATTTAGTTAGATATTACTGCACTGTTGGAGCTAGGAACACAAGCATTTAGTTAGATACTACTGCACTGTTGGAGCTAGGAACACAAGCATTTAGTTAGATATTACTGCACTGTTGGAGCTAGGAACACAAGCATTTAGTTAGATATTACTGCACTGTTGGAGCTAGGAACACAAGCATTTAGTTAGATATTACTGCACTGTTGGAGCTAGGAACACAAGCATTTAGTTAGATATTACTGCACTGTTGGAGCTAGGAACACAAGCATTTAGTTAGAAACTACTGCACTGTTGGAGCTAGGAACACAAGCATTTAGTTAGATATTACTGCACTGTTGGAGCTAGGAACACAAGCATTTAGTTAGATATTACTGCACTGTTGGAGTTAGGAACACAAGCATTTAGTTAGATATTACTGCACTGTTGGAGCTAGGAACACAAGCATTTAGTTAGATATTACTGCACTGTTGGAGCTAGGAACACAAGCATTTAGTTAGATACTACTGCACTGTTGGAGCTAGGAACACAAGCATTTAGTTAGATACTACTGCACTGTTGGAGCTAGGAACACAAGCATTTAGTTAGATATTACTGTTGGAGCTAGGAACACAGGCATTTAGTTAGATATTACTGTTGGAGCTAGGAACACAAGCATTTAGTTAGATACTACTGCACTGTCGGAGCTAGGAACACAAGCATTTAGTTAGATACTACTGCACTGTTGGAGCTAGGAACACAAGCATTTAGTTAGATACTACTGTACTGTTGGAGCTAGGAACACAAGCATTTAGTTAGATACTACTGCACTGTTGGAGCTAGAAACAAGCATTTAGTTAGATACTACTGCACTGTTGGAGCTAGAAACACAAGCATTTAGTTAGATACTACTGCACTGTTGGAGTTAGGAACACAAGCATTTAGTTAGATACTACTGTACTGTTGGAGCTAGGAACACAAGCATTTAGTTAGATACTACTGCACTGTTGGAGCTAGAAACACAAGCATTTAGTTAGATATTACTGTTGGAGCTAGGAACACAAGCATTTAGTTAGATACTACTGTACTGTTGGAGCTAGGAACACAAGCATTTAGTTAGATACTACTGTACTGTTGGAGCTAGGAACACAAGCATTTAGTTAGATACTACTGTACTGTTGGAGCTAGGAACACAAGCATTTAGTTAGATATTACTGCACTGTTGGAGCTAGGAACACAAGCATTTAGTTAGATACTACTGCACTGTTGGAGTTAGGAACACAAGCATTTAGTTAGATACTACTGTACTGTTGGAGCTAGGAACACAAGCATTTAGTTAGATACTACTGCACTGTTGGAGCTAGAAACACAAGCATTTAGTTAGATATTACTGTTGGAGCTAGGAACACAAGCATTTAGTTAGATACTACTGTACTGTTGGAGCTAGGAACACAAGCATTTAGTTAGATACTACTGTACTGTTGGAGATAGTATCTAACTAAATGCGTGTGTTCCTACCTTACTGTTGGAGCTAGGAACACAAGCATTTAGTTAGATATTACTGCACTGTTGGAGCTAGGAACACAAGCATTTAGTTAGATACTACTGCACTGTTGGAGCTAGGAACACAAGCATTTAGTTAGATACTACTGCACTGTTGGAGTTAGGAACACAAGCATTTAGTTAGATATTACTGCACTGTTGGAGCTAGGAACACACACATTTAGTTAGATATTACTGCACTGTTGGAGCTAGGAACATAAGCATTTAGTTAGATATTACTGCACTGTTGGAGCTAGGAACACAAGCATTTAGTTAGATATTACTGCACTGTTGTAGCTAGGAACACAAGCATTTCGCAACACCTGCAATAACATCTGCTAAATATGTGTATGTGACAAATACAATTTGATTTGGAGAAACAAGATTCTCTGGTCTGATGAAACAGAGATTGAACTCTTTGGCCTGAATGCCAAGCGTCACGTCTGGAGGAAACCTGGCACCACCCCTGCGGTGAAGCATGGTGGTGGCAGCATCATGCTGTGGGGATGTTTTTCAGTGGCAGAGACTGGGATAATAGTCAGGATTGAGGGAAAGATTAATGGAGCAAAGTAGAGAGAGCCTTGATGAAAACCTGCTCCAGGGCGAAGGTTCACCTTCCAACAGGACAATGACCCTAAGAACACAACCAAGGAGTGGCTTGGGGACAGGTCTCTGACTATCCTTGAGTGGCATGGACTTGAACACGATCGAACATCTCTGAAGAGACCTGAAAATAGCTATGCAGCGACACTCCTCATCCAACCTGACAGAGCATGGATCTGCAGAGAAGAATGAGAGAAACTCCCCAAATACAGGTGTACCTGGCTTGTAGTGTAATACCCAAGAAGACTCCAGGCTGTAATCACTGCCAAAAGTGTTTCAACAAAGTACTGAGTAAAGGGTCTGAATACTTTTGTAAATGTGACAATTCCATTTTTTTTAAAATAAATCTGCAAAAATGTAAAAAACAGTTTTTGCTTTGTCGTTATGGGGTATATAATGTGTAGATTGATGAGGGGAAAATGTATATAATGTGTAGATTGATGAGGGGTTAATACTCTCAGAATAAGGCTGGAATGTAAATGTTTTGGGAAACAAGGTCTGAAGACATTCTGAATGTATTGTATTTGAAACAGCTACAAAACTCTGCAATTCAGACAGCATTTTTGTCATATTACTACCATGATTCTGGTAACATTTAGCTAAATACTTAACATCTCTGGGCCATCATTCAGCATCACCTTACACATGTTTTCAGTCTTTATGGTCTCATTACAACAATTATTTATTCATTTATGGCTTTGAAAATAAATTCAGCTTCTCCACATTGTAATGAATGGTGGCTAACTTGAAAATAGGCTGCTGTGACTAAATCATTGATGACTCTATGAATCTTTTTAAATAAGTCCCCTTGTTCTGTGGGACATTTGGTGTATTTTATCATCTAGGGTACCATGAGATAATGAAGCATATTTAAATACTGCCCATCCTGTCTCAGTATACCACAAAATGCATAGCGGTATGACCTTTGACCCCAAGGTGGGCCCATGGAGATGCCATGAAAAACAGCCCCAAACCATTATTCCTCCTCCACCAAACTTTACAGTTGGCACTATACATTTGGGCAGGTAGTATTCTTCTGAAATCCTCCAAACCCGAATTAGTCCGTCGATCTGCCAGATGGTGAAGCGTGACTCATCACTCCAGAGAACGCGTTTCCACTGCTCCAGAATTCAACTGGAACGAGTTTTACACCACTCCAGCCAGCGCTTGGCATTGTGCATGGAGATCTTAGGCTTGTGTGTGGCTGCTCGGCCACACAAACCCATTTACAAGCAAAAACTGAAGCAGGAAGCAGCAGTGACTCGCTCAATACAGAAGTGGTCAGAAGACGCAGATGCTAAGCAACAGCACTTTTGCTAGCACAGACTGGAATATGTTTCGTGGTTCTTCCGGTGGATAAGAGCGTCTGCTAAATGACTTAAATGTAAATGTAAATGTACACCACATCAGTCACTGGCTTCATCAATAAGTGCATCGATGACGTCATCCCCAGTGACTGTACGTACATACCCCAACCAGAAGCCATGGATTACAGGCAGCATCTGCACTGAGATGATGAAATCTCTATTGCACTCCAGCACTTCCCTTTCCCACCTGGACAAAAGGAACACATATGTGAGAATGCCATTCATTGACTACAGCATTTGACATAGTGACCACAAAGCTCATCACTAAGCTAAGGGCGCTGGGACTAAACACCTCCCTCTGCAACTAGATCCTGGACTTCCTGACGGGCCACACCCAGGTGGTAACAACACATCTGCCACACTGATGATCCACCTACTGGAGAGCTCTTCGTCTACACACATTCAGCATCGTTCCTCAAACCTTAGCCCCACCCATCTCTTTAATTATTCACGTGAGGCCATGTGGTGAACACACGCTATACCAAATCAAATCCAGGTTTATTTGTCACATGATAGAGAACATGTAAATAGCACAGTGAAGTGGTTACTTGCATAGTATCAAACACAGAATGTGTCCAGAAGATAGTTTAGCAATATTAGATGACACTTACCTGACACACTTGTCTAAATTGATAGAGGTTGAACACTAAAGAAAAATAACAATGTCCTTAAAATGGAAATATAAAAAGTCAAGGATTTAACCTATACAGGATTGCTGGGTCCCCCTCAGGACAGTTGAGCTAACATATGCTAATGCAATTAGCATGAGGTTGTAAGTAACAAGGACATTCCCAGGACATAGACATATCTGATATTGGCAGAAAGCTTAAATTCTTGTTAATCTAACTGCACTGTCCAATTTACAGTAGCTATTACAGTGAAATAATACCATGCTATTGTTTGTGGAGTGCGCACAACTATGAACTTGAAAAGTTATTTTTTTTAAACATTTAGGCACATTTGGGCAGTCTTGATACAAATTTTAACAGAAATGTAATGGTTCATTGGATTAGTCTAAAACTTTGCACATACACTGATGCCACCATCAAGAATACATTATGGCCTTTCTCTTGCATTTTAAAGATGGTACAAAAAATACATGGTTTCTTCTTTGTATTATCTTTTACCAGATCTAATGTGTTATATTCTCTCACATTCCTTTTACATTTCCACAAACTTCTAATTGTTTCCTTCCAAATGGTATCAAGAATATGCATATCCTTGCTTCAGGTCCTGAGCTACAGGCAGTTAGATTTGGGTATGTCATTTTAGAAAATCTGATGGGTTCAAAAAGTTTGGTAAAGGTTGAACACTAACGATTAATAACAATGTCCTTAAAATGTCGAATAGATGTATAAAATAAATAAAAGTAAAGGATTTAAGAAATAAAATGTTTATTTTTATTTTGAAGGGACAAACTGTAAAAAATGACTTCAGTTAAAGAGTGACAATGAGAAAACAAAGCCGCTTGGTTTGCTCTGCAGTACCATTCAAGCAGAAAATATGTACAACAAAATACACATTGTAATTAAAAAACCCATGGTACTTTACATGAATAATTACCCATTGTTGCCATGTCTTCATTGATAATGATGCATTTACACCAGAAGCTCAGGTGTCCTGTTGGAGGCAATATAAAACACCTGTTGGAGGCACTATAAAACACCTGTTGGAGGCACTATAAAACCCCATCAGGTGTCCTGTTGGAGGCACTATAAAACACCATCAGGTGTCCTGTTGGAGGCACTATAAAACACCATCAGGTGTCCTGTTGGAGGCACTATAAAACACCATCAGGTGTCCTGTTGGAGGCACTATAAAACCCCATCAGGTGTCCTGTTGGAGGCAATATAAAACCCCATCAGGTGTCCTGTTGGAGGCAATATAAAACACCATCAGGTGTCCTGTTGGAGGCACTATAAAACACCATCAGGTGTCATGTTGGAGGCACTATAAAACACCATCAGGTGTCCTGTTGGAGGCACTATAAAACACCATCAGGTGTCCTGTTGGAGGCACTATAAAACACCATCAGGTGTCCTGTTGGAGGCACTATAAAACACCATCAGGTGTCCTGTTGGAGGCACTATAAAACCCCATCAGGTGTCCTGTTGGAGGCACTATAAAACCCTTATCAGGTGTCCTGTTGGAGGCAATATAAAACCCCATCAGGTGTCCTGTTGGAGGCACTATAAAACCCCATCAGGTGTCCTGTTGGAGGCAATATACAACACCTGTTGGAGGCACTATAAAACACCTGTTGGAGGCACTATAAAACCCCATCAGGTGTCCTGTTGGAGGCACTATAAACCCCATCAGGTGTCCTGTTGGAGGCAATATAAAACCCCATCAGGTGTCCTGTTGGAGGCAATATAAACCCCATCAGGTGTCCTGTTGGAGGCAATATAAAACCCCATCAGGTGTCCTGTTGGAGGCACTATAAAACCCCATCAGGTGTCCTGTTGGAGGCACTATAAAACCCCATCAGGTGTCCTGTTGGTGGCAATATAAACCCTTATCAGGTGTCCTGTTGGAGGCACTATAAAACCCCATCAGGTGTCCTGTTGGAGGCACTATAAACCACCTGTTGGAGGCAATATAAACCCTTATCAGGTGTCCTGTTGGAGGCAATATAAAACCCCATCAGGTGTCCTGTTGGAGGCACTATAAACCACCTGTTGGAGGCAATATAAACCCTTATCAGGTGTCCTGTTGGAGGCACTATAAACCACCTGTTGGAGGCAATATAAACCCTTATCAGGTGTCCTGTTGGAGGCACTATAAAACACCTGTTGGAGGCACTATAAACCCCATCAGGTGTCCTGTTGGTGGCAATATAAACCCTTATCAGGTGTCCTGTTGGAGGCACTATAAAACCCCATCAGGTGTCCTGTTGGAGGCACTATAAACCACCTGTTGGAGGCAATATAAACCCTTATCAGGTGTCCTGTTGGAGGCACTATAAACCCCATCAGGTGTCCTGTTGGTGGCACTATAAAACACCTGTTGGAGGCAATATAAACCCTTATCAGGTGTCCTGTTGGAGGCACTATAAACCACCTGTTGGAGGCAATATAAACCCTTATCAGGTGTCCTGTTGGAGGCAATATAAACCCCATCAGGTGTCCTGTTGGAGGCAATATAAAACACCTGTTGGAGGCAATATAAACCCTTATCAGGTGTCCTGTTGGAGGCACTATAAACCCTTATCAGGTGTCCTGTTGGAGGCAATATAAAACACCTGTTGGAGGCAATATAAACCCTTATCAGGTGTCCTGTTGGAGGCAATATAAAACACCTGTTGGAGGCAATATAAACCCTTATCAGGTGTCCTGTTGGAGGCACTATAAAACACCTGTTGGAGGCAATATAAACCCTTATCAGGTGTCCTGTTGGAGGCAATATAAACCACCTGTTGGAGGCACTATAAAACCCCATCAGGTGTCCTGTTGGAGGCACTATAAACCCTTATCAGGTGTCCTGTTGGAGGCTATATAAAACACCTGTTGGAGGCACTATAAACCCTTATCAGGTGTCCTGTTGGAGGCACTATAAACCCCCATCAGGTGTCCTGTTGGAGGCACTATAAACCCCCATCAGGTGTCCTGTTGGAGGCAATATAAAACCCCATCAGGTGTCCTGTTGGTGGCAATATAAACCCCATCAGGTGTCCTGTTGGTGGCACTATAAAACACCTGTTGGAGGCAATATAAAACCCCATCAGGTGTCCTGTTGGAGGCAATATAAACCCTTATCAGGTGATCTCAACCCATATAAAACCCCATCAGGTGTCCTGTTGGTGGCAATATAAACCCTTATCAGGTGATCTCAACCCATAGAAAACCCCATCAGGTGTCCTGTTGGTGGCAATATAAACCCTTATCAGGTGATCTCAACCCATAGAAAACCCCATCAGGTGTCCTGTTGGTGGCAATATAAACCCTTATCAGGTGTCCTGTTGGAGGCAATATAAACCCTTATCAGGTGTCCTGTTGGAGGCACTATAAAACCCCATCAGGTGTCCTGTTGGTGGCAATATAAACCCTTGTCAGGTGTCCTGTTGGAGGCAATATAAACCCTTATCAGGTGTCCTGTTGGAGGCACTATAAAACCCCATCAGGTGTCCTGTTGGTGGCAATATAAACCCTTATCAGGTGTCCTGTTGGAGGCAATATAAACCCTTATCAGGTGTCCTGTTGGAGGCAATATAAAACACCTGTTGGAGGCAATATAAACCCTTATCAGGTGTCCTGTTGGAGGCAATATAAAACACCTGTTGGAGGCAATATAAACCCTTATCAGGTGTCCTGTTGGAGGCACTATAAAACACCCGTTGGAGGCAATATAAACCCTTATCAGGTGTCCTGTTGGAGGCAATATAAAACCCCATCAGGTGTCCTGTTGGAGGCAATATAAACCACCTGTTGGAGGCACTATAAAACCCCATCAGGTGTCCTGTTGGAGGCACTATAAACCCTTATCAGGTGTCCTGTTGGAGGCAATATAAAACACCTGTTGGAGGCACTATAAACCCTTATCAGGTGTCCTGTTGGAGGCACTATAAACCCCCATCAGGTGTCCTGTTGGAGGCACTATAAACCCCCATCAGGTGTCCTGTTGGAGGCACTATAAACCCCCATCAGGTGTCCTGTTGGAGGCACTATAAACCCCCATCAGGTGTCCTGTTGGATAAATAAACCCCATCAGGTGTCCTGTTGGTGGCAATATAAACCCCATCAGGTGTCCTGTTGGTGGCACTATAAAACACCTGTTGGAGGCAATATAAAACCCCATCAGGTGTCCTGTTGGAGGCAATATAAACCCTTATCAGGTGATCTCAAACCATATAAAACCCCATCAGGTGTCCTGTTGGTGGCAATATAAACCCTTATCAGGTGATCTCAACCCATAGAAAACCCCATCAGGTGTCCTGTTGGTGGCAATATAAACCCTTATCAGGTGATCTCAACCCATAGAAAACCCCATCAGGTGTCCTGTTGGTGGCAATATAAACCCTTATCAGGTGTCCTGTTGGAGGCAATATAAACCCTTATCAGGTGTCCTGTTGGAGGCACTATAAAACCCCATCAGGTGTCCTGTTGGTGGCAATATAAACCCTTGTCAGGTGTCCTGTTGGAGGCAATATAAACCCTTATCAGGTGTCCTGTTGGAGGCACTATAAAACCCCATCAGGTGTCCTGTTGGTGGCAATATAAACCCTTATCAGGTGTTCTGTTGGAGGCAATATAAACCCTTATCAGGTGTCCTGTTGGAGGCAATATAAACCCCATCAGGTGTCCTGTTGGTGGCAATATAAACCCTTATCAGGTGTCCTGTTGGAGGCAATATAAACTCTTATCAGGTGTCCTGTTGGAGGCACTATAAAACCCCATCAGGTGTCCTGTTGGTGGCAATATAAACCCTTATCAGGTGTCCTGTTGGAGGCAATATAAACCCTTATCAGGTGTCCTGTTGGTGGCACTATAAAACCCCATCAGGTGTCCTGTTGGAGGCACTATAAACCCCATCAGGTGTCCTGTTGGTGGCACTATAAAACACCTGTTGGAGGCAATATAAAACCCCATCAGGTGTCCTGTTGGAGGCAATATAAACCCCATCAGGTGTCCTGTTGGTGGCAATATAAACCCTTATCAGGTGTCCTGTTGGAGGCAATATAAACCCCATCAGGTGTCCTGTTGGTGGCAATATAAACCCTTATCAGGTGTCCTGTTGGAGGCAATATAAAACCCCATCAGGTGTCCTGTTGGAGGCAATATAAACCACCTGTTGGAGGCACTATAAAACCCCATCAGGTGTCCTGTTGGAGGCACTATAAACCCTTATCAGGTGTCCTGTTGGAGGCAATATAAAACACCTGTTGGAGGCACTATAAACCCTTATCAGGTGTCCTGTTGGAGGCACTATAAACCCCCATCAGGTGTCCTGTTGGAGGCACTATAAACCCCCATCAGGTGTCCTGTTGGAGGCAATATAAAACCCCATCAGGTGTCCTGTTGGTGGCAATATAAACCCCATCAGGTGTCCTGTTGGTGGCACTATAAAACACCTGTTGGAGGCAATATAAAACCCCATCAGGTGTCCTGTTGGAGGCAATATAAACCCTTATCAGGTGATCTCAACCCATATAAAACCCCATCAGGTGTCCTGTTGGTGGCAATATAAACCCTTATCAGGTGATCTCAACCCATAGAAAACCCCATCAGGTGTCCTGTTGGTGGCAATATAAACCCTTATCAGGTGATCTCAACCCATAGAAAACCCCATCAGGTGTCCTGTTGGTGGCAATATAAACCCTTATCAGGTGTCCTGTTGGAGGCAATATAAACCCTTATCAGGTGTCCTGTTGGAGGCACTATAAAACCCCATCAGGTGTCCTGTTGGTGGCAATATAAACCCTTGTCAGGTGTCCTGTTGGAGGCAATATAAACCCTTATCAGGTGTCCTGTTGGAGGCACTATAAAACCCCATCAGGTGTCCTGTTGGCAATATAAACCCTTATCAGGTGTCCTGTTGGAGGCAATATAAACCCTTATCAGGTGTCCTGTTGGAGGCAATATAAAACACCTGTTGGAGGCAATATAAACCCTTATCAGGTGTCCTGTTGGAGGCAATATAAAACACCTGTTGGAGGCAATATAAACCCTTATCAGGTGTCCTGTTGGAGGCACTATAAAACACCTGTTGGAGGCAATATAAACCCTTATCAGGTGTCCTGTTGGAGGCAATATAAAACCCCATCAGGTGTCCTGTTGGAGGCAATGTAAACCACCTGTTGGAGGCACTATAAAACCCCATCAGGTGTCCTGTTGGAGGCACTATAAACCCTTATCAGGTGTCCTGTTGGAGGCAATATAAAACACCTGTTGGAGGCACTATAAACCCTTATCAGGTGTCCTGTTGGAGGCACTATAAACCCCATCAGGTGTCCTGTTGGAGGCACTATAAACCCCCATCAGGTGTCCTGTTGGAGGCAATATAAACCCCATCAGGTGTCCTGTTGGTGGCAATATAAACCCCATCAGGTGTCCTGTTGGTGGCACTATAAAACACCTGTTGGAGGCAATATAAAACCCCATCAGGTGTCCTGTTGGAGGCAATATAAACCCTTATCAGGTGATCTCAACCCATATAAAACCCCATCAGGTGTCCTGTTGGTGGCAATATAAACCCTTATCAGGTGATCTCAACCCATAGAAAACCCCATCAGGTGTCCTGTTGGTGGCAATATAAACCCTTATCAGGTGATCTCAACCCATAGAAAACCCCATCAGGTGTCCTGTTGGTGGCAATATAAACCCTTATCAGGTGTCCTGTTGGAGGCAATATAAACCCTTATCAGGTGTCCTGTTGGAGGCACTATAAAACCCCATCAGGTGTCCTGTTGGTGGCAATATAAACCCTTGTCAGGTGTCCTGTTGGAGGCAATATAAACCCTTATCAGGTGTCCTGTTGGAGGCACTATAAAACCCCATCAGGTGTCCTGTTGGTGGCAATATAAACCCTTATCAGGTGTTCTGTTGGAGGCAATATAAACCCCCATCAGGTGTCCTGTTGGTGGCAATATAAACCCCATCAGGTGTCCTGTTGGTGGCACTATAAAACACCTGTTGGAGGCAATATAAAACCCCATCAGGTGTCCTGTTGTAAACCTGTTGGAGGCAATATAAACCCCATCAGGTGTCCTGTTGGTGGCAATATAAACCCCATCAGGTGTCCTGTTGGTGGCAATATAAACCCCATCAGGTGTCCTGTTGGTGGCAATATAAACCCTTATCAGGTGTCCTGTTGGAGGCAATGTAAAACCCCTGTTGGAGGCAATATAAAATCAGGTGTCCTGTTGGAGGCAATATAAAACCCTTATCAGGTGTCCTGTTGGAGGCAATATAAAACACCTGGATTCTATAAACCCATAGGTGTCCTGTTGGAAAAAACCCCATCAGGCAATATAAACCCTTATCAGGTGTCCTGTTGGAGGCACTATAAAACACCCGTTGTTGAGGCAATATAAACCCTTATCAGGTGTCCTGTTGGAGGCAATATAAAACCCCATCAGGTGTCCTGTTGGAGGCAATATAAACCACCTGTTGGAGGCACTATAAAACCCCATCAGGTGTCCTGTTGGAGGCACTATAAACCCTTATCAGGTGTCCTGTTGGAGGCAATATAAAACACCTGTTGGAGGCACTATAAACCCTTATCAGGTGTCCTGTTGGAGGCACTATAAACCCCCATCAGGTGTCCTGTTGGAGGCACTATAAACCCCCATCAGGTGTCCTGTTGGAGGCAATATAAACCCCCATCAGGTGTCCTGTTGGTGGCAATATAAACCCCATCAGGTGTCCTGTTGGTGGCAATCCCCATCAGGTGTCCTGTTGGTGGCACTATAAAACACCTGTTGGAGGCAATATAAAACCCCATCAGGTGTCCTGTTGGAGGCATATAAACCCCATCAGGCAATATAAACCCTTATCAGGTGATCTCAAACCATATAAAACCCCATCAGGTGTCCTGTTGGTGGCAATATAAACCCTTATCAGGTGATCTCAACCCATAGAAAACCCCATCAGGTGTCCTGTTGGTGGCAATATAAACCCTTATCAGGTGATCTCAACCCATAGAAAACCCCATCAGGTGTCCTGTTGGTGGCAATATAAACCCTTATCAGGTGTCCTGTTGGAGGCAATATAAACCCTTATCAGGTGTCCTGTTGGAGGCACTATAAAACCCCATCAGGTGTCCTGTTGGTGGCAATATAAACCCTTGTCAGGTGTCCTGTTGGAGGCAATATAAACCCTTATCAGGTGTCCTGTTGGAGGCACTATAAAACCCCATCAGGTGTCCTGTTGGTGGCAATATAAACCCTTATCGGGTGTTCTGTTGGAAATATAAACCCTTATCAGGTGTCCTGTTGGAGGCAATATAAACCCCATCAGGTGTCCTGTTGGTGGCAATATAAACCCTTATCAGGTGTCCTGTTGGAGGCAATATAAACCCTTATCAGGTGTCCTGTTGGAGGCACTATAAAACCCCATCAGGTGTCCTGTTGGTGGCAATATAAACCCTTATCAGGTGTCCTGTTGGAGGCAATATAAACCCTTATCAGGTGTCCTGTTGGTGGCACTATAAAAAAAACCCCATCAGGTGTCCTGTTGGAGGCACTATAAACCCCATCAGGTGTCCTGTTGGTGGCACTATAAAACACCTGTTGGAGGCAATATAAAACCCCATCAGGTGTCCTGTTGGAGGCAATATAAACCCCATCAGGTGTCCTGTTGGTGGCAATATAAACCCTTATCAGGTGTCCTGTTGGAGGCAATATAAACCCTTATCAGGTGTCCTGTTGGAGGCAATATAAACCCTTATCAGGTGTCCTGTTGGTGGCAATATAAACCCCTGTTGGATATAAACCCTTATCAGGTGTCCTGTTGGAGGCAATATAAAACCCCATCAGGTGTCCTGTTGGAGGCAATATAAACCACCTGTTGGAGGCACTATAAAACCCCATCAGGTGTCCTGTTGGTGGCACTATAAACCCTTATCAGGTGTCCTGTTGGAGGCAATATAAAACCCTGTTGGAGGCACTATAAACCCTTATCAGGTGTCCTGTTGGAGGCACTATAAACCCCATCAGGTGTCCTGTTGGATATAAACCCCCCTGTTGGTGGCAATAGGTGTCCTGTTGGTGGCAATATAAAACCCCATCAGGTGTCCTGTTGGTGGCAATATAAACCCCATCAGGTGTCCTGTTGGTGGCACTATAAAACCCCATCAGGTGTCCTGTTGGAGGCAATATAAAACCCCATCAGGTGTCCTGTTGGAGG
Organism: Oncorhynchus gorbuscha; assembly: GCF_021184085.1. Classification (NCBI taxonomy): domain Eukaryota; kingdom Metazoa; phylum Chordata; class Actinopteri; order Salmoniformes; family Salmonidae; genus Oncorhynchus; species Oncorhynchus gorbuscha. Next base: position 85,694,695 of record NC_060184.1, read on the forward strand.
CAATATAAACCCTTATCAGGTGATCTCAACCCATAGAAAACCCCATCAGGTGTCCTGTTGGTGGCAATATAAACCCTTATCAGGTGATCTCAACCCATAGAAAACCCCATCAGGTGTCCTGTTGGTGGCAATATAAACCCTTATCAGGTGATCTCAACCCATAGAAAACCCCATCAGGTGTCCTGTTGGTGGCAATATAAACCCTTATCAGGTGTCCTGTTGGAGGCAATATAAACCCTTATCAGGTGTCCTGTTGGAGGCACTATAAAACCCCATCAGGTGTCCTGTTGGTGGCAATATAAACCCTTGTCAGGTGTCCTGTTGGAGGCAATATAAACCCTTATCAGGTGTCCTGTTGGAGGCACTATAAAACCCCATCAGGTGTCCTGTTGGTGGCAATATAAACCCTTATCAGGTGTCCTGTTGGAGGCAATATAAACCCTTATCAGGTGTCCTGTTGGAGGCAATATAAAACACCTGTTGGAGGCAATATAAACCCTTATCAGGTGTCCTGTTGGAGGCAATATAAAACACCTGTTGGAGGCAATATAAACCCTTATCAGGTGTCCTGTTGGAGGCACTATAAAACACCCGTTGGAGGCAATATAAACCCTTATCAGGTGTCCTGTTGGAGGCAATATAAAACCCCATCAGGTGTCCTGTTGGAGGCAATATAAACCACCTGTTGGAGGCACTATAAAACCCCATCAGGTGTCCTGTTGGAGGCACTATAAACCCTTATCAGGTGTCCTGTTGGAGGCAATATAAAACACCTGTTGGAGGCACTATAAACCCTTATAAGGTGTCCTGTTGGAGGCACTATAAACCCCCATCAGGTGTCCTGTTGGAGGCACTATAAACCCCATCAGGTGTCCTGTTGGAGGCAATATAAACCCCATCAGGTGTCCTGTTGGTGGCAATATAAACCCCATCAGGTGTCCTGTTGGTGGCACTATAAAACACCTGTTGGAGGCAATATAAAACCCCATCAGGTGTCCTGTTGGAGGCAATATAAACCCTTATCAGGTGATCTCAACCCATATAAAACCCCATCAGGTGTCCTGTTGGTGGCAATATAAACCCTTATCAGGTGATCTCAACCCATAAAACCCCATCAGGTGTCCTGTTGGTGGCAATATAAACCCTTATCAGGTGATCTCAACCCATAGAAAACCCCATCAGGTGTCCTGTTGGTGGCAATATAAACCCTTATCAGGTGTCCTGTTGGTGGCAATATAAACCCTTATCAGGTGTCCTGTTGGAGGCACTATAAAACCCCATCAGGTGTCCTGTTGGTGGCAATATAAACCCTTGTCAGGTGTCCTGTTGGAGGCAATATAAACCCTTATCAGGTGTCCTGTTGGAGGCACTATAAAACCCCATCAGGTGTCCTGTTGGTGGCAATATAAACCCTTATCAGGTGTTCTGTTGGAGGCAATATAAACCCCCATCAGGTGTCCTGTTGGTGGCAATATAAACCCCATCAGGTGTCCTGTTGGTGGCACTATAAAACACCTGTTGGAGGCAATATAAAACCCCATCAGGTGTCCTGTTGGTGGCAATATAAACCCCCATCAGGTGTCCTGTTGGAGGCAATATAAACCCCCATCAGGTGTCCTGTTGGTGGCAATATAAACCCCATCAGGTGTCCTGTTGGTGGCAATATAAACCCTTATCAGGTGTCCTGTTGGAGGCAATATAAACCCTTATCAGGTGTCCTGTTGGAGGCACTATAAAACCCCATCAGGTGTCCTGTTGGTGGCAATATAAACCCTTATCAGGTGTCCTGTTGGAGGCAATATAAACCCTTATCAGGTGTCCTGTTGGAGGCAATATAAAACACCTGTTGGAGGCCCCCTTATCAGGTGTCCTGTTGGAGGCAATATAAAACACCTGTTGGAGGCAATATAAACCCTTATCAGGTGTCCTGTTGGAGGCACTATAAAACACCCGTTGGAGGCAATATAAACCCTTATCAGGTGTCCTGTTGGAGGCAATATAAAACCCCATCAGGTGTCCTGTTGGAGGCAATATAAACCACCTGTTGGAGGCACTATAAAACCCCATCAGGTGTCCTGTTGGAGGCACTATAAACCCTTATCAGGTGTCCTGTTGGAGGCAATATAAAACACCTGTTGGAGGCACTATAAACCCTTATCAGGTGTCCTGTTGGAGGCACTATAAACCCCCATCAGGTGTCCTGTTGGAGGCACTATAAACCCCCATCAGGTGTCCTGTTGGAGGCAATATAAACCCCCATCAGGTGTCCTGTTGGTGGCAATATAAACCCCATCAGGTGTCCTGTTGGTGGCACTATAAAACACCTGTTGGAGGCAATATAAAACCCCATCAGGTGTCCTGTTGGAGGCAATATAAACCCTTATCAGGTGATCCCAACCCATATAAAACCCCATCAGGTGTCCTGTTGGTGGCAATATAAACCCTTATCAGGTGATCTCAACCCATAGAAAACCCCATCAGGTGTCCTGTTGGTGGCAATATAAACCCTTATCAGGTGATCTCAACCCATAGAAAACCCCATCAGGTGTCCTGTTGGTGGCAATATAAACCCTTATCAGGTGTCCTGTTGGAGGCAATATAAACCCTTATCAGGTGTCCTGTTGGAGGCACTATAAAACCCCATCAGGTGTCCTGTTGGTGGCAATATAAACCCTTGTCAGGTGTCCTGTTGGAGGCAATATAAACCCTTATCAGGTGTCCTGTTGGAGGCACTATAAAAACCCCATCAGGTGTCCTGTTGGTGGCAATATAAACCCTTATCAGGTGTTCTGTTGGAGGCAATATAAACCCTTATCAGGTGTCCTGTTGGAGGCAATATAAACCCCATCAGGTGTCCTGTTGGTGGCAATATAAACCCTTATCAGGTGTCCTGTTGGAGGCAATATAAACCCTTATCAGGTGTCCTGTTGGAGGCAATATAAAACCCCATCAGGTGTCCTGTTGGTGGCACTATAAACCCTTATCAGGTGTCCTGTTGGTGGCACTATAAACCCTTATCAGGTGTCCTGTTGGTGGCACTATAAAACCCCATCAGGTGTCCTGTTGGTGGCACTATAAACCCCATCAGGTGTCCTGTTGGTGGCACTATAAACCCTTACAGGTGTCCTGTTGGTGGCAATAGGTAAAATAAAACCCCATCAGGTGTCCTGTTGGAGGCAATATAAACCCCATCAGGTGTCCTGTTGGTGGCAATATAAACCCTTATCAGGTGTCCTGTTGGAGGCAATATAAACCCCATCAGGTGTCCTGTTGGTGGCAATATAAACCCTTATCAGGTGTCCTGTTGGAGGCAATATAAAACCCCATCAGGTGTCCTGTTGGAGGCAATATAAACCACCTGTTGGAGGCACTATAAAACCCCATCAGGTGTCCTGTTGGAGGCACTATAAACCCTTATCAGGTGTCCTGTTGGAGGCAATATAAAACACCTGTTGGAGGCACTATAAACCCTTATCAGGTGTCCTGTTGGTGGCACTATAAACCCCATCAGGTGTCCTGTTGGAGGCAATATAAACCCCCATCAGGTGTCCTGTTGGAGGCAATATAAACCCCCATCAGGTGTCCTGTTGGTGGCAATATAAACCCCATCAGGTGTCCTGTTGGTGGCACTATAAAACACCTGTTGGAGGCAATATAAAACCCCATCAGGTGTCCTGTTGGAGGCAATATAAACCCTTATCAGGTGATCTCAACCCATATAAAACCCCATCAGGTGTCCTGTTGGTGGCAATATAAACCCTTATCAGGTGATCTCAACCCATAGAAAACCCCATCAGGTGTCCTGTTGGTGGCAATATAAACCCTTATCAGGTGATCTCAACCCATAGAAAACCCCATCAGGTGTCCTGTTGGTGGCAATATAAACCCTTATCAGGTGTCCTGTTGGTGGCAATATAAACCCTTATCAGGTGTCCTGTTGGAGGCACTATAAAACCCCATCAGTGTCCTGTTGGTGGCAATATAAACCCTTGTCAGGTGTCCTGTTGGAGGCAATATAAACCCTTATCAGGTGTCCTGTTGGATCTCTAAAAACCCCATCAGGTGTCCTGTTGGTGGCAATATAAACCCTTATCAGGTGTCCTGTTGGAGGCAATAAAACCCTTATCAGGTGTCCTGTTGGAGGCAATATAAACCCTTATCAGGTGTCCTGTTGGTGGCAATATAAACCCTTTGGTGGCATCAGGTGTCCTGTTGGAGGCAATATAAACCCTTATCAGGTGTCCTGTTGGTGGCACTATAAAACCCCATCAGGTGTCCTGTTGGAGGCACTATAAACCCCATCAGGTGTCCTGTTGGTGGCAATAAAACACCTGTTGGAGGCAATATAAACCCTGTTGGAGGCATATAAAACCCCATCAGGTGTCCTGTTGGTGGCAATATAAACCCCATCAGGTGTCCTGTTGGTGGCAATATAAACCCTTATCAGGTGTCCTGTTGGTGGCAATATAAAACCCCATCAGGTGTCCTGTTGGTGGCAATATAAACCCCATCAGGTGTCCTGTTGGTGGCAATATAAAACCCCATCAGGTGTCCTGTTGGTGGCAATATAAAACCCCATCAGGTGTCCTGTTGGTGGCAATATAAACCCCATCAGGTGTCCTGTTGGTGGCAATATAAACCCTTATCAGGTGTCCTGTTGGTGGCAATATAAAACCCCATCAGGTGTCCTGTTGGAGGCACTATAAACCCCATCAGGTGTCCTGTTGGTGGCACTATAAAACCCCATCAGGTGTCCTGTTGGAGGCAATATAAAACACCTGTTGGTGGCAGGTGTCACAATATAAAACACCTGTTGGTGGCAATATAAACCCTTATCAGGTGTCCTGTTGGAGGCAATATAAACCCTTATCAGGTGTCCTGTTGGTGGCACTATAAACCCTTATCAGGTGTCCTGTTGGTGGCAATATAAAACCCTTATCAGGTGATCTCAACCAATATAAAACCCCATCAGGTGTCCTGTTGGTGGCACTATAAACCCTTATCAGGTGTCCTGTTGGAGGCAATATAAACCCTTATCAGGTGTCCTGTTGGAGGCACTATAAACCCTTATCAGGTGTCCTGTTGGTGGCACTATAAACCCTTATCAGGTGTCCTGTTGGAGGCAATATAAACCCTTATCAGGTGTCCTGTTGGTGGCACTATAAACCCTTATCAGGTGTCCTGTTGGAGGCAATATAAACCCTTATCAGGTGTCCTGTTGGAGGCAATATAAAACCCTTATCAGGTGTCCTGTTGGTGGCAATATAAAACCCTTATCAGGTGTCCTGTTGGTGGCAATATAAAACCCTTATCAGGTGTCCTGTTGGTGGCAATATAAAACCCTTATCAGGTGTCCTGTTGGAGGCAATATAAACCCTTATCAGGTGTCCTGTTGGTGGCAATATAAAACCCTTATCAGGTGTCCTGTTGGTGGCAATATAAAACCCTTATCAGGTGTCCTGTTGGAGGCACTATAAACCCCATCAGGTGTCCTGTTGGTATAAACCCCATCAGGTGTCCTGTTGGTGGCATATAAAACCCCATCAGGTGTCCTGTTGGAGGCAATATAAACCCCATCAGGTGTCCTGTTGGAGGCACTATAAACCCCCATCCTGTTGGAGGTGTCAGGTGTCTGTTGGAGGCACTATAAAACCCCATCAGGTGTCCTGTTGGTGGCAATATAAACCCTTATCAGGTGTCCTGTTGGAGGCATCAGGTATAAAACCCCATCAGGTGTCCTGTTGGAGGCAATATAAACCCCATCTGTTGTTGGAGGCAATATAAACCCTTATCAGGTGTCCTGTTGGAGGCACTATAAAACCCCATCAGGTGTCCTGTTGGAGGCAATATAAAACCCCATCAGGTGTCCTGTTGGTGGCAATATAAACCCCATCAGGTGTCCTGTTGGTGGCACTATAAAACACCTGTTGGAGGCAATATAAAACCCCATCAGGTGTCCTGTTGGAGGCAATATAAACCCTTATCAGGTGATCTCAACCCATATAAAACCCTATCAGGTGTCCTGTTGGTGGCAATATAAACCCTTATCAGGTGATCTCAACCCATAGAAAACCCCATCAGGTGTCCTGTTGGTGGCAATATAAACCCTTATCAGGTGATCTCAACCCATAGAAAACCCCATCAGGTGTCCTGTTGGTGGCAATATAAACCCTTATCAGGTGTCCTGTTGGAGGCAATATAAACCCTTATCAGGTGTCCTGTTGGAGGCACTAGAAAACCCCATCAGGTGTCCTGTTGGTGGCAATATAAACCCTTGTCAGGTGTCCTGTTGGAGGCAATATAAACCCTTATCAGGTGTCCTGTTGGAGGCAATATAAAACACCTGTTGGAGGCAATATAAACCCTTATCAGGTGTCCTGTTGGAGGCAATATAAAACACCTGTTGGAGGCAATATAAACCCTTATCAGGTGTCCTGTTGGAGGCAATATAAAACCCCATCAGGTGTCCTGTTGGAGGCAATATAAACCACCTGTTGGAGGCACTCCCCATCAGGTGTCCTGTTGGAGGCACTATAAACCCTTATCAGGTGTCCTGTTGGAGGCAATATAAAACACCTGTTGGAGGCACTATAAACCCTTATCAGGTGTCCTGTTGGAGGCACTATAAACCCCCATCAGGTGTCCTGTTGGAGGCACTATAAACCCCATCAGGTGTCCTGTTGGAGGCAATATAAACCCCATCAGGTGTCCTGTTGGTGGCAATATAAACCCCATCAGGTGTCCTGTTGGTGGCACTATAAAACACCTGTTGGAGGCAATATAAAACCCCATCAGGTGTCCTGTTGGAGGCAATATAAACCCTTATCAGGTGATCTCAACCCATATAAAACCCCATCAGGTGTCCTGTTGGTGGCAATATAAACCCTTATCAGGTGATCTCAACCCATAGAAAACCCCATCAGGTGTCCTGTTGGTGGCAATATAAACCCTTATCAGGTGATCTCAACCCATAGAAAACCCCATCAGGTGTCCTGTTGGTGGCAATATAAACCCTTATCAGGTGTCCTGTTGGAGGCAATATAAACCCTTATCAGGTGTCCTGTTGGAGGCACTATAAAACCCCATCAGGTGTCCTGTTGGTGGCAATATAAACCCTTGTCAGGTGTCCTGTTGGAGGCAATATAAACCCTTATCAGGTGTCCTGTTGGAGGCACTATAAAACCCCATCAGGTGTCCTGTTGGTGGCAATATAAACCCTTATCAGGTGTTCTGTTGGAGGCAATATAAACCCTTATCAGGTGTCCTGTTGGAGGCAATATAAACCCCATCAGGTGTCCTGTTGGTGGCAATATAAACCCTTATCAGGTGTCCTGTTGGAGGCACTATAAAACCCCATCAGGTGTCCTGTTGGTGGCAATATAAACCCTTATCAGGTGTCCTGTTGGAGGCAATATAAACCCTTATCAGGTGTCCTGTTGGTGGCACTATAAACCCCATCAGGTGTCCTGTTGGAGGCACTATAAACCCCATCAGGTGTCCTGTTGGTGGCACTATAAAACACCTGTTGGAGGCAATATAAAACCCCATCAGGTGTCCTGTTGGAGGCAATATAAACCCCATCAGGTGTCCTGTTGGTGGCAATATAAACCCTTAGGTGTCCTGTTGGGTGTCCCTTATCAGGTGTCCTGTTGGTGGCAATATAAAACCCCATCAGGTGTCCTGTTGGTGGCAATATAAACCCCATCAGGTGTCCTGTTGGTGGCAATATAAACCCTTATCAGGTGTCCTGTTGGTGGCAATATAAAACCCCATCAGGTGTCCTGTTGGTGGCAATATAAACCCCATCAGGTGTCCTGTTGGTGGCAATATAAACCCTTATCAGGTGTCCTGTTGGTGGCAATATAAAACCCCATCAGGTGTCCTGTTGGAGGCACTATAAACCCCATCAGGTGTCCTGTTGGTGGCACTATAAAACCCCATCAGGTGTCCTGTTGGAGGCAATATAAAACACCTGTTGGAGGCACTATAAAACACCTGTTGGTGGCAATATAAACCCTTATCAGGTGTCCTGTTGGAGGCAATATAAACCCTTATCAGGTGTCCTGTTGGTGGCACTATAAACCCTTATCAGGTGTCCTGTTGGAGGCAATATAAACCCTTATCAGGTGTCCTGTTGGAGGCAATATAAACCCTTATCAGGTGTCCTGTTGGTGGCAATATAAAACCCCATCAGGTGTCCTGTTGGAGGCAATATAAACCCCATCAGGTGTCCTGTTGGAGGCAGGTGTCCTGTTGGAGGCACTATAAACCCCCATCAGGTGTCCTGTTGGAGGCACTATAAACCCCATCAGGTGTCCTGTTGGAGGCAATATAAAACCCCATCAGGTGTCCTGTTGGAGGCACTATAAAACCCCATCAGGTGTCCTGTTGGAGGCACTATAAAACCCCATCAGGTGTCCTGTTGGTGGCAATATAAAACCCCAAGGTGTCCTGTTGGTGGCAATAAAACCCCATCAGGTGTCCTGTTGGAGGCAATATAAACCCTTATCAGGTGTCCTGTTGGAGGCACTATAAAACCCCATCAGGTGTCCTGTTGGTGGCAATATAAACCCTTATCAGGTGTCCTGTTGGAGGCAATATAAACCCTTATCAGGTGTCCTGTTGGTGGCACTATAAAACCCCATCAGGTGTCCTGTTGGAGGCACTATAAACCCCATCAGGTGTCCTGTTGGAGGCACTATAAACCCCATCAGGTGTCCTGTTGGTGGCACTATAAAACACCTGTTGGAGGCAATATAAAACCCCATCAGGTGTCCTGTTGGAGGCAATATAAACCCCATCAGGTGTCCTGTTGGTGGCAATATAAACCCTTATCAGGTGTCCTGTTGGTGGCAATATAAAACCCCATCAGGTGTCCTGTTGGTGGCAATATAAACCCCATCAGGTGTCCTGTTGGTGGCAATATAAACCACCTGTTGGTGGCATCAGGTGTCCTGTTGGTGGCAATATAAAACCCCATCAGGTGTCCTGTTGGAGGCACTATAAACCCCATCAGGTGTCCTGTTGGTGGCACTATAAAACCCCATCAGGTGTCCTGTTGGAGGCAATATAAAACACCTGTTGGAGGCACTATAAAACACCTGTTGGTGGCAATATAAACCCTTATCAGGTGTCCTGTTGGAGGCAATATAAACCCTTATCAGGTGTCCTGTTGGTGGCACTATAAACCCTTATCAGGTGTCCTGTTGGTGGCAATATAAAACCCTTATCAGGTGTCCTGTTGGTGGCAATATAAAACCCTTATCAGGTGTCCTGTTGGTGGCAATATAAAACCCTTATCAGGTGATCTCAACCAATATAAAACCCCATCAGGTGTCCTGTTGGTGGCACTATAAACCCTTATCAGGTGTCCTGTTGGAGGCAATATAAAACCCCATCAGGTGTCCTGTTGGAGGCACTATAAAACCCCATTATCAGGTGTCCTGTTGTTGGTGGCAATAAACCCCATCAGGTGTCCTGTTGGAGGCAATATAAACCCTTATCAGGTGTCCTGTTGGAGGCAATATAAAACCCTTATCAGGTGTCCTGTTGGTGGCAATATAAAACCCTTATCAGGTGTCCTGTTGGTGGCAATATAAAACCCTTATCAGGTGTCCTGTTGGTGGCAATATAAAACCCTTATCAGGTGTCCTGTTGGAGGCAATATAAAACCCTTATCAGGTGTCCTGTTGGTGGCAATATAAAACCCTTATCAGGTGTCCTGTTGGAGGCACTATAAAACCCCATCAGGTGTCCTGTTGGAGGCACTATAAAACCCCATCAGGTGTCCTGTTGGAGGCACTATAAACCCCATCAGGTGTCCTGTTGGAGGCACTATAAACCCCATCAGGTGTCCTGTTGGAGGCAATATAAAACCCTATAAGGTGATCTCAACACATAGAAAACCCCATCAGGTGGATTTATAAAAGTCAGCAAATTAAGGCAGATAACAGAAGAATACATGTTCAACGTATAGAACAATCAGAAAACATATAGACAGTATGAATGGGAGCATCATGCATAACTCCTACACCCATCAAACTCAACTCAGGACCTCCAGATCCACTGCCTTTTTTCATTGTTCCCCTCTAAATCAGGGACTGATTTAGACCTGGGACACGAGGTGTGTGCAATTATCCTGTAGAACAGTAAACCAGCAGGCTCTGGAACTGCTAGGGTAAGAGTTGAATACCCCTGTCCTATAAGAGGCTCACTATAGGCTGGCTGTAGAACAGCGTAGGATGGGATATGTACCTCAGGCTTTTTGCATAATATAGCATTTTGTTTTTCTCCACAAAACCTTGATATTTGATCATTTCATTTACAATAGAATGTGATCTCTGTCACAACCAGACCATTTAGAGTACAATCATATGGATATTTTCTCATTCATTTTAGTTTTAGCGTCATTTTATAGTCCAAAACAATCTAACTGGTGAAAAATACTTCAAAATGCTATACAGCAATAGCATTTGTAATCGGCATCTCTATAAGTCATATATTAAAGATTTCAATATTTCGAGAAAAAAAATATGCAATTTGTATTTTCTTAATAAAATAATTAGTCAGTGATACAGATGATATATTTTTTCTTTCAATCTACATAAATTAGTTAGAAAATATTAGTGTGATTCTCTATGGTAACATTATAGGCAGAAATATCAATAGACCCATAGTACAAATGATTGATTTAGAAAGTAGGTTACACAGTATTCAGTCCCACAGCTGAAATGGAAGCACTGTGCTCAGGGATGGAAGTTAAATTACATTTTCAGACTGGGCTAGTAGAAGATGTGCCAAAAACACAGGCACCGAGTAACAACATCCCTCGCTCTCTTATAGCCCAACGTCATACATTAGATAACATCTGAAATAATTACAAAAAAATGTAACCAAAATGTAATATGTAAAAATACTAAAAGGATACAGGCCCAGTCAAAAACGCTTTCCTGTGTTTTATCTGTATTTCCACACTAGGAGGTTGGAATAACACTGTGGAATGATGGTAGTGCCCTTTAAGTGTAAGAACGGTTTGAAAAGACCGGCTGAAATGTAAGCCTCTTTTGTTGAGATTGAGTTTTGTCCTTCCATGGTCACCATGCAGTAAATTGACCAATAAGAAAGAGTTCCAAGCGTCTCTGCCAATAACAGCTAATGTTCTGTTTTCCCCTCCCCACTCAGACCACTCCCAGACAGCCAGAGCTAAAATCTTGGCCTTTGCTAAGAATGCATTTTGTCCTTCTTTGTGACCATTTTAATTGAAAACAATCCCAGTAAGGTACTTAATTGTTACCCAGAAATGATTTGATATTGAGATAAAAACAGCTGCATTGGACCTTTCAATCATCAATGAGCTTTTAAATAATCCCATTTTCCCCAAATCCCAACAATCTCTGAGCAGAGCAGGGATATTACGGATAAGGGAATGCACCTCAAATAAGGGAATACACCTGGCTCTATATTTCCTAATAGTGCCCCCCAGACTCCCGTCAATTTTTATTTTATTTATTTTACCTTTATTTAACCAGGCAAGTCAGTTAAGAACAAATTCTTATTTTCAAGAATGGTGGGTTAACTGCCTGTTCAGGGGCAGAACGACAGATTTGTACCTTGTCAGCTCGGGGATTTGAACTTGCAACCTTCCGGTTACTAGTCCAACGCTCTAACCACTAGGCTACCCTGCCGCCCCAATAGGGAGCCATAGAGCTCTGGTCTGAAGTAGTGCACTATAGGGAGCCATTAGGGACAAAGTCACTGATACCTAAAGATTGCATTTCCAGGTTATAAAAATCAAACTGCTGCTTGAACCTACGTTTAGCAGGCTTTTTGAACTGAACATAAATTGAAAATCATAAAATAAAAAACAAAACAAATGACAAGTAAAAGTCAATCACAGATAAAGTGCTGTACCATACCAGATAAAGTGCTGACCAAGGGGCTTACGGAGGGACTGCTGTACCACACCAGATAAAGTGCTGACCAAGGGGCTTATGGAGGGACTGCTGTACCACACCAGATAAAGTGCTGACCAAGGGGCTTACGGAGGGACTGCTGTACCATACCAGATAAAGTGCTGACCAAGGGGCTTACGGAGGGACTGCTGTGCTGACCAAGGGGCTTACGGAGGGACTGCTGTACCATACCAGATAAAGTGCTGACCAAGGGGCTTACGGAGGGACTGCTGTACCATACCAGATAAAGTGCTGACCAAGGGGCTTACGGAGGGACTGCTGTACCATACCAGATAAAGTGCTGACCAAGGGGCTTACGGAGGGACTGCTGTACCATACCAGATAAAGTGCTGACCAAGGGGCTTACGGAGGGACTGCTGTACCATACCAGATAAAGTGCTGACCAAGGGGCTTACAGAGGGACTGCTGTACCACACCAGATAACCATTGCTGACCAAGGATGAAACACGGAGGGACTGCTGGGTCAACACGGAGCAGAGCCTTGGGCACCATTATGAGGACGTTGTGATTCTAGTGTGTCTTGTGTGGATGAAACACTGTGGGGTGTGTGTCTCTGTGTGGGTCTCTGTGTGGGTGTGTGTCTCTGTGTGGGTGTGGTCTCTGTGTGGGTTATGTCTCTGTGTGGTGTGTGTCTCTGTGTGGGTGTGTGTCTCTGTGTGGGTGTGTGTCTCTGTGTGGGTGTGTGTCTCTGTGTGGGTGTGTGTCTCTGTGTGGGTGTGTGTCTCTGTGTGGGTGTGTGTCTCTGTGTGGGTGTGTGTCTCTGTGTGGGTGTGTGTCTCTGTGTGGGTGTGTGTCTCTGTGTGGGTGTGTGTCTCTGTGTGGGTGTGTGTCTCTGTGTGGGTGTGTGTCTCTGTGTGGGTGTGTGTCTCTGTGTGGGTGTGTGTCTCTGTGTGGGTGTGTGTCTCTGTGTGGGTGTGTGTCTCTGTGTGTGTGTGTGTCTCTGTGTGTGTGTCTCTGTGTGTGTGTCTCTGTGTGTGTGTCTCTGTGTGTGTGTCTCTGTGTGTGTGTCTCTGTGTGTGTGAATGCAACACAGTGTTTCAATGGCCACAACAGTCTGCTTCCTAAAGCTAGAAAAAGTCCCACCAGTTACCCTCTGTGTTAGTGTAGAGGGGCAGGCTCCAGCACACGACATCAGCGTATGGTCACAGATACATGACTCAGATTACACAATCGAGCGTTCACGTTTATGTTAGTTTCACTTTCTTTTTTCCAAATTAAATGTTCGCTGCCATTTCATACAGCAACAATTACCAACTGCTTTTGCTAAGATTTGGTAGGCAAGAACGGGATCTCATTAACAATAGATAGGGGAGAAATCACATTAACAATAGATAGGGGAGAAATCACAGCTTCTTCCAACAGCAGTTTACCTACCGTCCCCCCTAATTCACTACATAGCCCAGAACACAGTTGGCAGTTCAGGTCCGGTTGATTGTCTGAACGTTGCAGGGGGTTCTGGGACAGATTCTGACAGACCAATCAGAGACTCCAGGAGACAGGCCCCAGGGTCACTGGCCTGTGATTGGCTGCTGGGGTAACTAGGCAACTGGAAGTGAAAGAAGCTGTCCATGTGTTGGTATTCCTTTAGGGTGTTGTAGAGAGAGGAAGGACCCAGACAGAAACCATCAAAGAACTCCAGGTCAGACTCTGAGGACAGGCTGACAGCGGTGCCATCTACAGAGGAAGAGGGGTTGTTGGGGCAGTCTACTGAGGAAGAGGGGTTGTTGGGGCAGTCTACAGAGGAAGAGGGGTTGTTGGGGCAGTCTACTGAGGAAGAGGGGTTGTTGGGGCAGTCTACTGAGGAAGAGGGGAAGAGGGGTTGTTGGGGCAGTCTACTGAGGAAGAGGGGTTGTTGGGGCAGTCTACTGAGGAAGAGGGGTTGTTGGGGCAGTCTACTGAGGAAGAGGGGTTGTTGGGGCAGTCTACTGAGGAAGAGGGGTTGTTGGGGCAGTCTACTGAGGAAGAGGGGTTGTTGGGGCAGTCTACTGAGGAAGAGGGGTTGTTGGGGCAGTCTACTGAGGAAGAGGGGTTGTTGGGGCAGTCTACTGAGGAAGAGGGGGTGTTGGGGCTGTCTACTGAGAAAGAGGGGTTGTTGGGGCAGTCTACTGAGGAAGAGGGGTTGTTGGGGCAGTCTACTGAGGAAGAGGGCATGTTGGGAACACTGCAGCCACTGTGGTGGAACAGAGCGTTGCCTTGGTTAGCGTTATCATCTAACAGTTGTGTTATGGCCATGGCCCGGTTGTCTCTGTGCACCTCTAGATTGTTATTATCCTCTTGGAAGTCTGCCGCGATAAACCCTGTCAACATCCACGGCTGTTGCTGTAGACGTTGCTCGGGGCAGCAGCGGTTGTCATTGACAACGCGGTTGTTTACATTGTAGTCGTCGTTGTCATCGATGTCACTGAAGCTGAGGATGTGGCTCAGTCCATTCTCATCCACATCATCCAGCAGAGGGCCATCCTCCCGGGAGTGCCGCCCTAACCCCACCACTAACTCCGCCCCTTCCTCTGAGTATTCACTCCCCCCAGAGGAGTCGGTCATGTCGCTACTACAGCTGTTCTCCCTGACCGCCGCCAGCTTTGAGATGAAGTGGAAGGAGGAGCGGTCGGACAAGGGGTTGTAGTAGTGACATGGGGCGGTCTCTTCCAGGTCCTCTTCCTCTGGTCCAGACGTCTCCTCCAGTCTCTTCTCCAGCTCTAGCTTCATGATGGTGTGGATGTAGTGGGTCTGAACCCGGCTGGAGTTGAACTCTTTACGACCTTCCTGGTTACCGCAGCCATCCTTAGTGCAGCCGCAGGGAAATGACGACTGGTCCATCTGGGGAGAGAAGAGGACGTAAAAATAAAATAAATCAGGTTCCGCTTTGTCCCTGAGGGTTCAGAATATTGTATTACAGTGGACAAATAACCACTGCTCATATTGTTAAGAATATAAAGTATTTAAAACATGAGACATCAGGATACTATTAACATTGAAGTTGAATAAATGTTCATATGTGAGTTTTCATTAGCAAAGTGTCTTACCTGACACTTGATGCCTGCCAGGCTGCAGGCGCAGGTCTCTGGCTCACAGAAACCCTGGCAGTCACACCCACAGTCCTCCCTGGACACTCTGAGTTGCTGCAGCTGTCTCTTCTCCTCCTTCTCCACCTTCACCCCCGCAGCCTTCAGCAGGGCATGTCTCCTCTTGGAGGGGTAGGGGTGGAGGAAGGAGCCGTCGTCTAGGTTACAGCTGCTAATGTCCATCTCGTCCTCTGGGATGTCTTCGACGGTGAGGTGGTCAGCCTCCTC
Source organism: Oncorhynchus gorbuscha (assembly GCF_021184085.1). NCBI lineage: Eukaryota > Metazoa > Chordata > Actinopteri > Salmoniformes > Salmonidae > Oncorhynchus > Oncorhynchus gorbuscha. The sequence goes on from NC_060184.1 coordinate 85,709,957, forward strand.
TGACTCCACCGTGCCTCCCTTCGTCAGCTGCGAGGGAGAGACGGGGGATCATTGTGATACACGTAAACATGTTCTCAGGAAGTTATAATCAACTAAACAAAGTGCTCAACACCAACTCATGTGAAAGAATCAGACATCACTGCATTAGCGAACCCAGACATGGGGAACTGTGTGTCTCGTCTCCCTGTACTCAGTCAAGGCCTCAATACATACATCTCCCTGTACTCAGTCAAGGCCTCAATACATACATCTCCCTGTACTCAGTCAAGGCCTCAATACATACATCTCCCTGTACTCAGTCAAGGCCTCAATACATACATCTCCCAGGTCTGACCTTCTGTTTGAGAGCATCCAGTTTCTCCTCTCGGAGGCGGTCGAGGAGTTTCTCCCGCCGGAGGGTGTGTTGCTCCACAGCGTACTCGTCCAGGGTGTACCTGCGGAGGGCGCTGTGGCGCTGCATCATGCCCAGGGAACAGCCCCCCCTACTGGGCACGCTGTTGAAGCCCTGGCACCGCGGGAACAGGAACACTGTCAGCATGTCAAAGGTCACGTTGCCCCGCCCACCCTGCTCACACTTAGCCTTCTTCAGGATGGACTTGGCTGGAGAGAGGAAGAGAAAGAGAAGAAAAGAGAAGAAAAGAGAAGAAAAGAGAGAGAGGGAGGGGGATTATTATTATTATTATTAGATTATTAGTATTATCACACTGGTCATTCCTCAAGAGCTTTGAAGAACAAGAGACATTAACAGTGTTAACTAACCTCCAGACAAGCTTCAATGCCAACTCTCCTTCTGTGGCCTCCAACTGCTCTTAAATGCTAGTAAAACTAAATGCATGCTCTTCAACCGATTGCTGTCCGTACCCACCCACCCGACCAGCATCACTACTCTGGACCGTTCTGACTTAGAATATGTGGACAACTATAAATACATGGGTGTCTGGTTAGACTGTAAACTCTCCTTCCAGACTCACATTACACATCTCCAATCCAAAAATAAATCTAGAATCGGCTTCCTATTTTGCAACAAAGCATCCTTCACTCATGCTGCCAAACATACCATCCTACCGATCCTTGACTTCGGCGATGTCATTTACAAAATAGCTTCCAACACTCTACTCAACAAATTGGATGTAGTCTATCACAGTGCCATCTGTTTTGTCACCAAAGCCCCATATACCACACACCACTGCGACCTGTACGCTCTCGTTGGCTGGCCCTCGCTTCATATCTGTCGCCAGACCCACTGGCTCCAGGTTCTATAAGTCTCTGCTAGGTAAAGCCCCGCCTTATCTCAGCTCACTGGTCACCATAACAACACCCACCCGTAGCATGCGCTCCAGCTGGTATATCTCACTGGCCATCCCCAAAGCCAACACCTCCTTTGGCCGCCTTTCCTTCCAGTTCTCTGCTGCCAATGACTGGAACGAATTGCAAAAATCACTGAAGCTGGAGACTCATATCTCCATCATTAGCTGTCAGAGCAGCTCACATATCACTGCACCTGTACATAGCCCATCTGTAAATAGCCCACGCAATCTACCTACCTCATCCCCATACTATATATATATTTTTTGCTCCTTTTCACCCCAGTATCTCTACTTGCACATTCATCTTCTGCACATCTATCACTCCAGTGAATGCACCAATTAGTAAGTCGCTCTGGATAAGAGCGTCTGCTAAATGACTTAAATGTAATTGCTAAATTGTAATTATTCCGCCACTACGGCCTATTTATTGCCTTACCTCCGTAATCTTACCTCATTTGCACACAATGTATATAGATTTTTCTATTGTTATTGACTGTATGTTTGTTTATTCCATGTGTAACTCTGTGTTGTTGTTTTTTGTCTCACTGCTTTGCTTTATCTTGGCCAGGGCGCAGTTAAATAAAGGTGAAAAAAACAAACAGGAACTGCAGTTCAAGTCGCAAAGCAACTGCACTCCCCTCTATTGCCACTAGATGGAACCATGCATCAGATAACAGGAAGCAATCTGGACTGTTGAACGGAGTGACACCACAGAAGTAATGTTTTGAAAAGGAAATAGGTTGGGATTAGGAGGAGAGTGAGGGAGGGAGCGGAGGAAGGGAGACAGGGTTAGTAGACGGTCCAACCATATGTTTCTATACAGACAGTAGACGGTCCAACCATATGTTTCTATACAGACAGTAGACAGTCCAACCATATGTTTCTATACAGACAGTAGACAGTCCAACCATATAATAATAATATAATATATGCCATTTAGCAGACGCTTTTATCCAAAGCGACTTACAGTCATGTGTGCATACATTCTACGTATGGGTGGTCCCGGGGATCGAACCCACTACCCTGGCGTTACAAGCGCCATGCTCTACCAACTGAGCTACAGAAGGACCACCATATGTTTCTAAACAGACAATAGACAGTCAAACCATATGTTTCTATACAGACAGAGAGTAGAAAGTCCAACCACATGTTTCTATACAGACAGTAGACAGTCCAACCATATGATTCTATACAGACAATAGACAGTCCAACCATATGTTTCTATACAGACAGAGAGTAGACAGTCCAACCATATGTTTCTATACAGACAGAGAGTAGACAGTCCAACCACATGTTTCTATACAGACAGTAGACGGTCCAACCATATGTTTCTAAACAGACAGTAGACAGTCCAACCATATGTTTCTATACAGACAGTAGACAGTCCAACCATATGTTTCTAAACAGACAGTAGACAGTCCAACCATATGTTTCTATACAGACAGTAGACAGTCCAACCATATGTTTCTAAACAGACAGACAGTAGACAGTCCAACCATATGTTTCTATACAGACAGTAGACAGTCCAACAATATGTTTCTATAAAGACAGACATTAGACAGTCCAACCATATGTTTCTAAACAGACAGACAGTAGACAGTCCAACCATATGCTTCCAAACAGACAGAAGACAGTCCAACCATATGTTTCTAAACAAACAGACAGTAGACAGTCCAACCATATGCTTCCAAACAGACAGAAGACAGTCCAACCATATGTTTCTAAACAGACAGTAGACAGTCCAACCATATGTTTCTAAACAAACAGACAGTAGACAGTCCAACCATATGTTTCTAAACAAACCGACAGTAGACAGTCCAACCATATGTTTATATACAGACAGTAGACAGTCCAACCATGTGTTTCTAAACAAACAGACAGTAGACAGTCCAACCATATGTTTCTAAACAAACAGACAGTAGACAGTCCAACCATATGTTTCTAGACAGACAGACAGTAGACAGTCCAACCACATGTTTCTATACAGACAGTTCCAACCATATGTTTCTAAACAGACAGTAGACAGTCCAACCATATGTTTCTATACAGACAGTAGACCCAACCATATGTTTCTATACAGACAGTAGACAGTCCAACCATATGTTTCTATACAGACAGTAGACAGTCCAACCATATAATAATAATATAATATATGCCATTTAGCAGACAGCTTTTATCCAAAGCGACTTACAGTCATGTGCATACATTCTACGTATGGGTGGTCCCGGGGATCGAACCCACTACCCTGGCGTTACAAGCGCCATGCTCTAAACTGAGCTATATATGTTTCTAAACAGACAATAGACAGTCAAACCATATGTTTCTATACAGACAGAGTAGAAAGTCCAACCACATGTTTCTATACAGACAGTAGACAGTCCAACCATGATTCTATACAGACAATTTCCAACCATATGTTTCTATACAGACAGTAGACAGTCCAACCATATGTTTCTAAACAGACAGACAGTAGACAGTCCAACCATATGTTTCTATACAGACAGTAGACGGTCCAACCATATGTTTCTAAACAGACAGTAGACAGTCCAACCATATGTTTCTATACAGACAGTAGACAGTCCAACCATATGTTTCTAAACAGACAGTAGACAGTCCAACCATATGTTTCTATACAGACAGTAGACAGTCCAACCATATGTTTCTAAACAGACAGACAGTAGACAGTCCAACCATATGTTTCTATACAGACAGTAGACAGTCCAACAATATGTTTCTATAAAGACAGACATTAGACAGTCCAACCATATGTTTCTAAACAGACAGACAGTAGACAGTCCAACCATATGAAACAGACAGAAGACAGTCAACCATATGTTTCTAAACAAACAGACAGTAAAGTCAACCATATGCTTCCAAACAGACAGAAGACAGTCCAACCATATGTTTCTAAACAGACAGTAGACAGTCCAACCATATGTTTCTAAACAAACAGACAGTAGACAGTCCAACCATATGTTTCTAAACAAACCGACAGTAGACAGTCCAACCATATGTTTATATACAGACAGTAGACAGTCCAACCATGTGTTTCTAAACAAACAGACAGTAGACAGTCCAACCATATGTTTCTAAACAAACAGACAGTAGACAGTCCAACCATATGTTTCTAGACAGACAGACAGTAGACAGTCCAACCACATGTTTCTATACAGACAGTAGACGGTCCAACCATATGTTTCTAAACAGACAGTAGACAGTCCAACCATATGTTTCTATACAGACAGTAGACAGTCCAACCATATGTTTCTAAACAGACAGTAGACAGTCCAACCATATGTTTCTAAACAGACAGACAGTAGACAGTCCAACCATATGTTTCTAAACAGACAGACAGTAGACGGTCCAACCATATGTTTCTATACAGACAGACAGAAGACAGTCCAACCATATGTTTCTATACAGACAGTAGACAGTCCAACCATATGTTTCTAAACAGACAGTGGACAGTCCAACCATATGTTTCTATACAGACAGACAGTAGACAGCCCAACCATATGTTTCTAAACAGACAGACAGTAGACAGTCCAACCATATGCTTCCAAACAGACAGAAGACAGTCCAACCATATGTTTCTAAACAAACAGACAGTAGACAGTCCAACCATATGCTTCCAAACAGACAGAAGACAGTCCAACCATATGTTTCTATACAGACAGTAGACAGTCCATCCATATGTTTCTAAACAAACAGACAGTAGACAGTCCAACCATATGTTTCTAAACAAACAGACAGTAGACAGTCCAACCATATGTTTCTATACAGACAGTGGACAGTCCAACCATGTGTTTCTAAACAGACAGTAGACAGTCCAACCATATGTTTCTAAACAAACAGACAGTAGACAGTCCAACCATATGTTTCTAAACAAACAGACAGTAGACAGTCCAACCATATGTTTCTATAAAGACAGACAGTAGACAGTCCAACCATATGTTTCTAAACAGACAGACAGTAGACAGTACAACCATATGCTTCCAAACAGACAGAAGACAGTCCAACCATATGTTTCTAAACAGACAGTAGACAGTCCAACCATATGTTTCTAAACAGACAGACAGTAGACGGTCCAACCATATGTTTCTATACAGACAGACAGAAGACAGTCCAACCATATGTTTCTATACAGACAGTAGACAGTCCAACCATATGTTTCTAAACAAACAGACAGTAGACAGTCCAACCATATGTTTCTAAACAGACAGACAGTATACAATCCAACCATATGTTTCTATACAGACAGTAGACAGTCCAAGCATATGTTTCTAAACAGACAGTAGACAGTCCAACCATATGTTTCTAAACAAACAGACAGTAGACAGTCCAACCATATGTTTCTATACAGACAGACAGTAGACAGTCCAACCATGTGTTTCTAAACAGACAGTAGACAGTCCAACCATATGTTTCTAAACAAACAGACAGACAGTCCAATCATATGTTTCTAAACAAACAGACAGTAGACAGTCCAACCATATGTTTCTATACAGACAGTAGACAGTCCAACCATGTGTTTCTAAACAGACAGTAGACAGTCCAACCATATGTTTCTAAACAGACAGACAGTATACAATCCAACCATATGTTTCTATACAGACAGTAGACAGTCCAAGCATATGTTTCTAAACAGACAGTAGACAGTCCAACCATATGTTTCTAAACAAACAGACAGTAGACAGTCCAACCATATGTTTCTATACAGACAGACAGTAGACAGTCCAACCATGTGTTTCTAAACAGACAGTAGACAGTCCAACCATATGTTTCTAAACAAACAGACAGACAGTCCAATCATATGTTTCTAAACAAACAGACAGTAGACAGTCCAACCATATGTTTCTATACAGACAGTAGACAGTCCAACCATGTGTTTCTAAACAGACAGTAGACAGTCCAACCATATGTTTCTAGACAGACAGTATACAATCCAACCATATGTTTCTATACAGACAGTAGACAGTCCAAGCATATGTTTCTAAACAGACAGTAGACAGTCCAACCATATGTTTCTAAACAAACAGACAGTAGACAGTCCAACCATATGTTTCTATACAGACAGACAGTAGACAGTCCAACCATATATTTCTAAACAAACAGACAGTAGACAGTCCAACCATATGTTTCTAAACAGACAGTAGACAGTCCAACCATATGTTTCTAAACAGACAGTAGACAGTCCAACCATATGTTTCTAAACAAACAGACAGTAGACAGTCCAACCATATGTTTCTAAACAGACAGACAGTAGACAGTCCAACCATATGTTTCTAAACAGACAATAGACAGTCAAACCATATGTTTCTATACAGACAGAGAGTAGAAAGTCCAACCACATGTTTCTATACAGACAGTAGACAGTCCAACCATATGATTCTATACAGACAATAGACAGTCCAACCATATGTTTCTATACAGACAGAGAGTAGACAGTCCAACCACATGTTTCTATACAGACAGTAGACGGTCCAACCATATGTTTCTAAACAGACAGTAGACAGTCCAACCATATGTTTCTATACAGACAGTAGACAGTCCAACCATATGTTTCTAAACAGACAGTAGACAGTCCAACCATATGTTTCTATACAGACAGTAGACAGTCCAACCATATGTTTCTAAACAGACAGACAGTAGACAGTCCAACCATATGTTTCTAAACAGACAGACAGTAGACGGTCCAACCATATGTTTCTATACAGACAGACAGAAGACAGTCCAACCATATGTTTCTAAACAAACAGACAGTAGACAGTCCAACCATATGTTTCTAAACAAACAGACAGTAGACAGTCCAACCATACGTTTCTAAACAGACAGTGGACAGTCCAACCATATGTTTCTATACAGACAGACAGTAGACAGCCCAACCATATGTTTCTATACAGACAGTAAACAGTAGACAGTCCAACCATATGTTTCTAAATAGACAGTAGACAGTCCAACCATATGTTTCTATACAGACAGACAGTAGACAGTCCAACGATATGCTTCTAAACAGACAGACAGTAGACAGTCCAACCATATGTTTCTAAACAGACAGACAGTAGACAGTCCAACCATATGTTTCTATAAAGACAGACATTAGACAGTCCAACCATATGTTTCTAAACAGACAGACAGTAGACAGTCCAACCATATGCTTCCAAACAGACAGAAGACAGTCCAACCATATGTTTCTAAACAAACAGACAGTAGACAGTCCAACCATATGCTTCCAAACAGACAGAAGACAGTCCAACCATATGTTTCTAAACAGACAGTAGACAGTCCAACCATATGTTTCTAAACAAACAGACAGTAGACAGTCCAACCATATGTTTCTAAACAAACCGACAGTAGACAGTCCAACCATATGTTTCTATACAGACAGTAGACAGTCCAACCATGTGTTTCTAAACAGACAGTAGACAGTCCAACCATATGTTTCTAAACAAACAGACAGACAGTCCAATCATATGTTTCTAAACAAACAGACAGTAGACAGTCCAACCATATGTTTCTATAAAGACAGTCAGTAGACAGTCCAACCATATGTTTCTAAACAGACAGACAGTAGACAGTCCAACCATATGCTTCCAAACAGACAGAAGACAGTCCAACCATATGTTTCTAAACAGACAGTAGACAGTCCAACCATATGTTTCTAAACAAACAGACAGTAGACAGTCCAACCATATGTTTCTAAACAAACAGACAGTAGACAGTCCAACCATATGTTTCTATACAGACAGTAGACAGTCCAACCATATGTTTCTAAACAGACAGATAGTATACAATCCAACCATATGTTTCTATACAGACAGTAGAGTGTCCAAGCATATGTTTCTAAACAGACAGAAGACAGTCCAACCATATGTTTCTAAACAGACAGTAGACAGTCCAACCATATGTTTCTAAACAGACAGTAGACAGTCCAACCATATGTTTCTAAACAGACAGACAGTAGACAGTCCAACCATATGTTTCTAAACAGACAGACAGTAGACGGTCCAACCATATGTTTCTATACAGACAGACAGAAGACAGTCCAACCATATGTTTCTATACAGACAGTAGACAGTCCAACCATATGTTTCTAAACAGACAGTGGACAGTCCAACCATATGTTTCTATACAGACAGACAGTAGACAGCCCAACCATATGTTTCTAAACAAACAGACAGTAGACAGTCCAACCATATGTTTCTATACAGACAGTGGACAGTCCAACCATGTGTTTCTAAACAAACAGACAGTAGACAGTCCAACCATATGCTTCCAAACAGACAGAAGACAGTCCAACCATATGTTTCTATACAGACAGTAGACAGTCCATCCATATGTTTCTAAACAAACAGACAGTAGACAGTCCAACCATATGTTTCTAAACAAACAGACAGTAGACAGTCCAACCATATGTTTCTATACAGACAGTGGACAGTCCAACCATGTGTTTCTAAACAGACAGTAGACAGTCCAACCATATGTTTCTAAACAAACAGACAGTAGACAGTCCAACCATATGTTTCTAAACAAACAGACAGTAGACAGTCCAACCATATGTTTCTATAAAGACAGACAGTAGACAGTCCAACCATATGTTTCTAAACAGACAGACAGTAGACAGTACAACCATATGCTTCCAAACAGACAGAAGACAGTCCAACCATATGTCCAACCATATGTTTCTAAACAGACAGTAGACAGTCCAACCATATGTTTCTAAACAGACAGACAGTAGACGGTCCAACCATATGTTTCTATACAGACAGACAGAAGACAGTCCAACCATATGTTTCTATACAGACAGTAGACAGTCCAACCATATGTTTCTAAACAAACAGACAGTAGACAGTCCAACCATACGTTTCTAAACAGACAGTGGACAGTCCAACCATATGTTTCTATACAGACAAGACAGTAGACAGCCCAACCATATGTTTCTATACAGACAGTAAACAGTAGACAGTCCAACCATATGTTTCTAAACAAACCGACAGTAGACAGTCCAACCATATGTTTCTATACAGACAGTAGACAGTCCAACCATGTGTTTCTAAACAGACAGTAGACAGTCCAACCATATGTTTCTAAACAAACAGACAGACAGTCCAACCATATGTTTCTAAACAAACAGACAGTAGACAGTCCAACCATATGTTTCTATACAGACAGTAGACAGTCCAACCATGTGTTTCTAAACAGACAGTAGACAGTCCAACCATATGTTTCTAAACAGACAGACAGTATACAATCCAACCATATGTTTCTATACAGACAGTAGACAGTCCAAGCATATGTTTCTAAACAGACAGTAGACAGTCCAACCATATGTTTCTAAACAAACAGACAGTAGACAGTCCAACCATATGTTTCTATACAGACAGACAGTAGACAGTCCAACCATGTGTTTCTAAACAGACAGTAGACAGTCCAACCATATGTTTCTAAACAAACAGACAGACAGTCCAATCATATGTTTCTAAACAAACAGACAGTAGACAGTCCAACCATATGTTTCTATACAGACAGTAGACAGTCCAACCATGTGTTTCTAAACAGACAGTAGACAGTCCAACCATATGTTTCTAAACAGACAGACAGTATACAATCCAACCATATGTTTCTATACAGACAGTAGACAGTCCAAGCATATGTTTCTAAACAGACAGTAGACAGTCCAACCATATGTTTCTAAACAAACAGACAGTAGACAGTCCAACCATATGTTTCTATACAGACAGACAGTAGACAGTCCAACCATGTGTTTCTAAACAGACAGTAGACAGTCCAACCATATGTTTCTAAACAAACAGACAGACAGTCCAATCATATGTTTCTAAACAAACAGACAGTAGACAGTCCAACCATATGTTTCTATACAGACAGTAGACAGTCCAACCATGTGTTTCTAAACAGACAGTAGACAGTCCAACCATATGTTTCTAGACAGACAGTATACAATCCAACCATATGTTTCTATACAGACAGTAGACAGTCCAAGCATATGTTTCTAAACAGACAGTAGACAGTCCAACCATATGTTTCTAAACAAACAGACAGTAGACAGTCCAACCATATGTTTCTATACAGACAGACAGTAGACAGTCCAACCATATATTTCTAAACAAACAGACAGTAGACAGTCCAACCATATGTTTCTAAACAGACAGTAGACAGTCCAACCATATGTTTCTAAACAGACAGTAGACAGTCCAACCATATGTTTCTAAACAAACAGACAGTAGACAGTCCAACCATATGTTTCTATACAGACAGTAGACAGTCCAACCATATGTTTCTAAACAGACAGACAGTAGACAGTCCAACCATATGTTTCTAAACAGACAGACAGTAGACGGTCCAACCATATGTTTCTATACAGACAGACAGAAGACAGTCCAACCATATGTTTCTAAACAAACAGACAGTAGACAGTCCAACCATATGTTTCTAAACAAACAGACAGTAGACAGTCCAACCATACGTTTCTATACAGACAGACAGTAGACAGCCCAACCATATGTTTCTATACAGACAGTAAACAGTAGACAGTCCAACCATATGTTTCTAAATAGACAGTAGACAGTCCAACCATATGTTTCTATACAGACAGACAGTAGACAGTCCAACGATATGCTTCTAAACAGACAGACAGTAGACAGTCCAACCATATGTTTCTATAAAGACAGACATTAGACAGTCCAACCATATGTTTCTAAACAGACAGACAGTAGACAGTCCAACCATATGCTTCCAAACAGACAGAAGACAGTCCAACCATATGTTTCTAAACAAACAGACAGTAGACAGTCCAACCATATGCTTCCAAACAGACAGAAGACAGTCCAACCATATGTTTCTAAACAGACAGTAGACAGTCCAACCATATGTTTCTAAACAAACAGACAGTAGACAGTCCAACCATATGTTTCTAAACAAACCGACAGTAGACAGTCCAACCATATGTTTCTATACAGACAGTAGACAGTCCAACCATGTGTTTCTAAACAGACAGTAGACAGTCCAACCATATGTTTCTAAACAAACAGACAGACAGTCCAATCATATGTTTCTAAACAAACAGACAGTAGACAGTCCAACCATATGTTTCTATAAAGACAGTCAGTAGACAGTCCAACCATATGTTTCTAAACAGACAGACAGTAGACAGTCCAACCATATGCTTCCAAACAGACAGAAGACAGTCCAACCATATGTTTCTAAACAGACAGTAGACAGTCCAACCATATGTTTCTAAACAAACAGACAGTAGACAGTCCAACCATATGTTTCTAAACAAACAGACAGTAGACAGTCCAACCATATGTTTCTATACAGACAGTAGACAGTCCAACCATATGTTTCTAAACAGACAGATAGTATACAATCCAACCATATGTTTCTATACAGACAGTAGAGTGTCCAAGCATATGTTTCTAAACAGACAGAAGACAGTCCAACCATATGTTTCTAAACAGACAGTAGACAGTCCAACCATATGTTTCTAAACAGACAGTAGACAGTCCAACCATATGTTTCTAAACAGACAGAAGACAGTCCAACCATATGTTTCTATACAGACAGACAGTAGACAGTCCAACCATATATTTCTAAACAAACAGACAGTAGACAGTCCAACCATATGTTTCTAAACAAACAGACAGTAGACAGTCCAACCATATGTTTCTAAACAGACAGACAGTAGACAGTCCAACCATACGTTTCTATACAGACAGTAGACAGTCCAACCATATGTTTCTAAACAAACAGACAGTAGACAGTCCAACCATATGTTTCTAAACAGACAGACAGTAGACAGTCCAACCATATGTTTCTATACAGACAGACAGAAGACAGTCCAACCATACGTTTCTAAACAGACAGTGGACAGTCCAACCATATGTTTCTATACAGACAGACAGTAGACAGCCCAACCATATGTTTCTATACAGACAGTAAACAGTAGACAGTCCAACCATATGTTTCTAAATAGACAGTAGACAGTCCAACCACATGTTTCTATACAGACAGTAGACAGTCCAACCATATGTTTCTAAACAGACAGACAGTAGACAGTCCAACCATATGTTTCTATACAGACAATAGACAGTCCAACCATATGTTTCTATACAGACAGAGAGTAGACAGTCCAACCACATGTTTCTATACAGACAGTAGACGGTCCAACCATATGTTTCTAAACAGACAGTAGACAGTCCAAGCATATGTTTCTATACAGACAGTAGACAGTCCAACCATATGTTTCTAAACAGACAGTAGACAGTCCAACCATATGTTTCTAAACAGACAGACAGTAGACAGTCCAACCATATGTTTCTAAACAGACAGACAGTAGACGGTCCAACCATATGTTTCTATACAGACAGACAGAAGACAGTCCAACCATATGTTTCTATACAGACAGTAGACAGTCCAACCATATGTTTCTAAACAAACAGACAGTAGACAGCCCAACCATACGTTTCTAAACAGACAGTGGACAGTCCAACCATATGTTTCTATACAGACAGACAGTAGACAGCCCAACCATAAGTTTCTATACAGACAGTAAACAGTAGACAGTCCAACCATATGTTTCTAAACAGACAGACAGTAGACAGTCCAACCATATGCTTCCAAACAGACAGAAGACAGTCCAACCATATGTTTCTAAACAAACAGACAGTAGACAGTCCAACCATATGCTTCCAAACAGACAGAAGACAGTCCAACCATATGTTTCTATACAGACAGTAGACAGTCCATCCATATGTTTCTAAACAAACAGACAGTAGACAGTCCAACCATATGTTTCTAAACAAACAGACAGTAGACAGTCCAACCATATGTTTCTATACAGACAGTAGACAGTCCAACCATGTGTTTCTAAACAGACAGTAGACAGTCCAACCATATGTTTCTAAACAAACAGACAGTAGACAGTCCAACCATATGTTTCTATACAGACAGTAGACAGTCCAACCATGTGTTTCTAAACAGACAGTAGACAGTCCAACCATATGTTTCTAAACAGACAGACAGTATACAATCCAACCATATGTTTCTATACAGACAGTAGACAGTCCAAGCATATGTTTCTAAACAGACAGTAGACAGTCCAACCATATGTTTCTAAACAAACAGACAGTAGACAGTCCAACCATATGTTTCTAAACAGACAGTAGACAGTCCAACCATATGTTTCTAAACAAACAGACAGTAAACAAACAGACAGTAGACAGTCCAACCATATGTTTCTAAACAGACAGATAGTAGACAGTCCAACCATATGTTTCTATACAGACAGACAGTATACAGTCCAACCATATGTTTCTAAACAAACAGACAGTAGACAGTCCAACCATATGTTTCTAAACAGACAGTAGACAGTCCAACCATATGTTTCTAAACAAACAGACAGTAGACAGTCCAACCATATGTTTCTAAACAGACAGTAGACAGTCCAACCATATGTTTCTAAACAGACAGACAGTAGACAGTCCAACCATATGTTTCTAAACAGACAGACAGTAGACAGTCCAAGCATGTTTCTAAACACAGACAGACAGTAGACAACCATGTGTTTCTAAACAGACAGTAGACAGTCCAACCATATGTTTCTAAACAGACAGACAGTATACAATCCAACCATATGTTTCTATACAGACAGTAGACAGTCCAAGCATGTTTCTAAACAGACAGAAGACAGTCCAACCATATGTTTCTAAACAAACAGACAGTAGACAGTCCAACCATATGTTTCTAAACAGACAGTAGACAGTCCAACCATATGTTTCTAAACAGACAGTAGACAGTCCAACCATATGTTTCTAAACAGACAGTAGACAGTCCAACCATATGTTTCTAAACAGACAGAAGACAGTCCAACCATATGTTTCTAAACAAACAGACAGAAGACAGTCCAACCATACGTTTCTATACAGACAGACAGTAGACAGTCCAACCATATGTTTCTAAACAGATAGTAGACAGTCCAACCATATGTTTCTAAACAGATAGTAGACAGTCCAACCATATGTTTCTAAACAAACAGACAGTAGACAGTCCAACCATATGTTTCTATACAGACAGACAGTAGACAGTCCAACCATATGTTTCTAAACAGATAGTAGACAGTCCAACCATATGTTTCTAAACAAACAGACAGTAGACAGTCCAACCATATGTTTCTAAACAGACAGTAGACAGTCCAACCATATGTTTCTAAACAGACAGTAGACAGTCCAACCATATGTTTCTAAACAGACAGTAGACAGTCCAACCATATGTTTCTAAACAGACAGAAGACAGTCCAACCATATGTTTCTAAACAAACAGACAGAAGACAGTCCAACCATACGTTTCTATACAGACAGACAGTAGACAGTCCAACCATATGTTTCTAAACAGATAGTAGACAGTCCAACCATATGTTTCTAAACAAACAGACAGTAGACAGTCCAACCATATGTTTCTAAACAGACAGACAGTAGACAGTCCAACCATATGTTTCTAAACAAACAGACAGTAGACAGTCCAACCATGTGTTTCTAAACAGACAGTAGACAGTCCAACCATATGTTTCTAAACAGACAGACAGTATACAATCCAACCATATGTTTCTATACAGACAGTAGACAGTCCAAGCATGTTTCTAAACAGACAGAAGACAGTCCAACCATATGTTTCTAAACAAACAGACAGTAGACAGTCCAACCATATGTTTCTAAACAGACAGTAGACAGTCCAACCATATGTTTCTATAGACAGTCCAACCATATGTTTCAGACAGTAGACAGTCCAAGCAGTTTCTAAACAGACAGTAGACAGTCCAAGCATATGTTTCTAAACAGACAGTAGACAGTCCAACCATATGTTTCTAAACAAACAGACAGTAGACAGTCCAACCATATGTTTCTAAACAGACAGACAGTAGACAGTCCAACCATATGTTTCTAAACAGACAGTAGACAGTCCAACCATATGTTTCTAAACAGACAGTAGACAGTCCAACCATATGTTTCTAAACGGATAGTAGACAGTCCAACCATATGTTTCTAAACAAACAGACAGTAGACAGTCCAACCATATGTTTCTAAACAGACAGACAGTAGACAGTCCAACCATAGGTTTCTAAACAAACAGACAGTAGACAGTCCAACCATACGTTTCTATACAGACAGTAGACAGTCCAACCATATGTTTCTAAACAAACAGACAGTAGACAGTCCAACCATATGTTTCTATACAGACAGACAGTATACAGTCCAACCATATGTTTCTAAACAAACAGACAGTAGACAGTCCAACCATATGTTTCTATACAGACAGACAGTAGACAGTTCAACCATATGTTTCTATATGCCCATTAACAAGGGTGTCATTGAAAATAAGAATTTGTTCTTAACAGACTTGCCTAGTAAAATAAATAAAATTAAGTGAACATATTTTAAACACGTTTTTAATATATCTATTATATTTTTATGTGTGACAAATTTTACTTCACTACATTCATAAAGAAAATAATGTACTTTTTACTCCATACATTTTCCCTGACACCCAAAAGTACTTGGCAAATGGTCCAATTCACACACTTATCACACCCTGGTCATCCCTACTGCCTCCGATCTGGTGGACTCACTAAACACACATGCTTCTTTTGTAAATTATTGTGTTGGTGTGTACCCCTGGCTAGCTGTAAAAAATTATAATACAATTGTTCTGTCTAGTTTGCTTAATATAAGTATATTTTAGAAATTACATTTACTTTTGATACTTATGTATATTTGAAACCAAATACTAGTATAATTTTACCGGGTGACTTCCACCTTTCCTTGAATAATGTTTTATTAAAAAGTTTCCTTTTACTCAAGTTTGGGGTGATGCTCATCTGATGGAAAACCACACCTGCAGAATCCCATGATCTATTCTCTCACCACTGGACTTAAATGGTAGGTGCTAACCTCCCATCTAACCACTGGGTTTACATGGTAGGTGGTAACCTGCAATCTAACCACTGGGTTTACATGGTAGGTGGTAACCCAGAATCTAACCACTGGGTTTACATGGTAGGTGGTAACCTGCAATCTAACCACTGGGTTTACATGGTAGGTGGTAACCCAGAATCTAACCACTGGGTTTACATGGTAGGTGGTAACCTGCAATCTAACCACTGGGTTTACATGGTAGGTGGTAACCTGCAATCTAACCACTGGGTTTACATGGTAGGTGGTAACCCAGCATCTAACCACTGGGTTTATATGGTAGGTGGTAACCTGCAATCTAACCACTGGGTTTACATGGTAGGTGCTAACCCAGCATCTAACCACTGGGTTTATAAGGTAGCATTGTTTAAAGTGGCTAGTGATATATTTACATCATTTCCCATCAATTCCCGTTATTAAAATGGCTGGACATGGTAGGTGCTAACCTAATATAATATATGCTATTTAGCAGACGTTTCTGTCCAAAGCAACTTCCAGTCATACGTGCACACACCTGGTGTCCTGCTAGATTCTGGCCAGCCACAACATCACACACCTGGTGTCCTGCTAGATTCTGGCCAGCCACAACATCACACACCTGGTATGTCCTGCTAGATTCTGGCCAGCCACAACATCACACACCTGGTGTGTCCTGCTAGATTCTGGCCAGCCACAACATCACACACCTGGTGTGTCCTGCTAGATTCTGGCCAGCCACAACATCACACACATGGTGTCCTGCTAGATTCTGGCCAGCCACAACATCACACACCTGCTGTCCTGCTAGATTCTGGCCAGCCACAACATCACAGATCACACACACCTGGTGTCCTGCTAGATTCTGGCAGTGGGTTACGGTGTCCTGTGACAGTGGATGATGGTGCTGGTAGGTCAAAGTTTAATACATGGAATGGGGGGTGGTATATTGTATATCTTAAATGTATGCCTACATTCTGATTACATCTCTGTTCAATATCACTTAACCTTCAATTTCTTAACCAGTTGTCTGGTACAGTGAGCTAGCAGCAGCTACTCTTCCTGGGGTTTATTATCAATCAACATTAGTTCCTGCCAAGGCAGCAGCTACTCTTCCTGGGGTTTATTATGGATCCTTATTAGTTCCTGTCAAGGCAGCAGCTACTCTTCCTGGGGTTTATTATGGATCCCCATTAGTTCCTGCCAAGGCAGCAGCTACTCTTCCTGGGGTTTATTATGGATCCCCATTAGTTCCTGCCAAGGCAGCAGCTACTCTTCCTGGGGTCCAGCAAGATTAAGGCAGTTTATACAATTTTAAAAACATTACAATACATTCACAGATCGTGTGCCCTCAGGCCCCTACTCCACCACATATATACAGTACACAATCCATGTGTACATGTGTGTATAGCGGGTATGCTATCGTGTGTGTGTGTGTCTCTGCAGATATTTTTGTGCTGCTTCACAGTCCCCGCCGTTCCATAAGGCCTTTTTTTAATCTGTTTTTTAAAATGTAATTTTACTGCTTGGGTCAGTTACTTGATGTGGAATAGAGTTCCATGTAGTCATGGCTCTATGTAGTAATGTGTGCCTCATAGTCTGTTCTGGACTTGGGGACTGTGAAGAGACCTCTGGTGGCATGTCTTGTGGGGTATGCATGAGTGTCTGAACTGTGGTGCCAGTAGTTCAAACAGACAGCTTGGTGCATTCAACAAGTCAATACCTCTCACAAATACAAGTAGTGATGAAGTCAATCTCTCCTCCACTGTGAGCCAGGAGAGATTGACATGCATATTATTAATATTAGCTCTCTGTGTACATCCAAGGGCCAGCCGTGCTGCCTTGTTCTGAACAAATTGCAATTTTCCTAAATCCTTTCTTGTGGCACCTGACCACACGACTGAACAGTAGTCCAGGTGCAACACAACTAGGGCCTGTAGGACCTGCCTTGTTAATAGTGTTAAGAAGGTAGAGCAGCGCTTTATTACAGACAGACTTCTCCCCATCTTAGCTACTACTGCATCAATATGTTTTGACCATGACAGTTTACAATCCAGGGTTACTTCAAGCAGTTTAGTCACCTCAACTTGCTTAATTTCCACATGAATTATTACAAGATTTAGTGAATGATTTGTCCCAAATCAATGGTTTAAGTTGATGAAATATGTAGGACTAACTTATTCCTTGCCACCCACTCTGAAACTAACTGCAGCTCTTTAAGTGTTGCAGTCATTTCAGTCGCTGTAGTAGATTAAATGTATAATGTTGAGTCATCCACATACATAGACACTCTGGCTTTCCTCAAAGCCAGTGGGAATTCATTACTTTGAAAAAAGTAAAAGGTCCTAGACAGCTGCCTTGGGGAATTCCTGATTCTACCAGGGTTATGTTGGTGAGGCTTCCATTAAAGAACCTCTGTGTTCTGTTAGACAGGTAACTCATTATCCACAATATAAAAGGGGGCTAATAAAGCCATAACACAAGTTTTTCCAGCAGTAGACTATGATAGATAATGTCAAAAGCTGCAATGAAGTCTAACAAAACTGTCCCTACAATCTTTTCATCATCAATTTCTCTGAGCCAATCATGAGTCATTTGTGTAAGTTCTGCGATTGTTGAATGTCCTTTCCTATAAGCGTGCTGAAAGTTTGTCTATTTGTTTACTGTAAAATAGCATTGTACCTGGTCAAACAAATTTCCATAAGTTTACTAAGGTTTGGTAACTGCCTGATTGGTCAGCTATTTGAGCCAGTAAAGGGGGCTTTACTATTCTTGGGTAGGGGAATGACTTTAGCTTCCCTCCAGGCCTGAGGGCACACGCTTTTTAGTAGGGTTAAATTGAAGATGTGTCTGCTATTATCCTCAGTAATATTTCCATCCAAGTTGTCAGACCTAGGTGGTTTGTCATTGTTGATAGACAATATTTTCACCTCTTCCACACTAACTTTAGAGAATTTGAAATTACAATGTTTCATAATTTGGTCAGTTATATTTGGATGTGTAGTGTCAGCATTTGCATGATATGCCTACATTTGCTAATCTTTCCAATGGGAAAAAAAGTAATTAAAGTAGTTGGCAATAACATTTGGTTTTGTGATGAATAAGCCATCTGATTCAATGAATGATGGAGCCGAGTTTGCCTTTTTCCCCAGAATTTAATTTAATGTGCTCCAAAGCTTTTTACTATCATTCATCTAGGTTTCATAGTGTAGTTTATTTTTTTGTTGATTGTCTTGCTCCTCTTGCTGTGCTCCTTCAACTCTGCTATCAGGTGGGCAACACCGGCCAGTCGGGTAACAAGGTGGAGATGCATCCAACAAGGGCAAACGCCATCAAGCCACCGGTGTAGAAAATGTAAACATTCCACTCTGCGTTTTACTCAGTTTCTTACATAGACAGGCGACCTGCGTGATCAGTGAAGCCACCTCAACCTCAAGCCGATAATTCTCGGCAAGCAAACAATTACAGCATTGGAACTCTGAGGGATCTGGTTTGTCCTGAAATAAAGTAGATACAGCTCCTACAGCTCCTACAGCTCCTACAGCTCTGGAAACATTGATTTACTTCTTCAGTCAAAGAGGAGAAAACTCATCGGGGACTAACTTCATTAGCTTGATGGCTAACAGCTTAGCATCACTGTCAAGTCGACTTCAACATGTCTGATAAGTGGGATTCTGGGACAACAGATAGCGGTCATTGCTGTTAAAAGCCGCGTCACGGGAATCCATGCAAAAATAAGTTCTGTATTCATATTTAATGAATAGTGGTTTGTTTCAATCAAAAATAAGAAACGGAGCGTTTTCCAGCTGCGCACTCTGATGACGTGTTTTTTTCCTTCAGACTCCATGAAATGACTACCTCTTCCTAAATATTTGGTATTCACTGCAGGCCTCCCTTTATGGTCTCAAACTGGTCTTGAATGTACAAATAAATGAATTCATGACCTTTACCAGAGCTAGAACTCTGCCAGAGACTGTTCGCAGTAGCAACTGTTGTTTTCTCTGTAATTGATTATGGTGACTTGTTGTATATGCATGCAAGCCTCTGTCTTACAGAGACTGGACTCTGTTTATCATGTAGCCTCCTCTGTCTTACAGAGACTGGACTCTGTGTATCATGCAGCCTTGTGCTTTATTACAAATGCCAAGTCACTTACCCACCATTGCACATTGCACCACATGGAAGGTTGGACCTCTATATGCACAGAAAGCTACATTTGTATGTGTTCACCTACAAAGTCCTTTTGGGTAAACTCCCTCTTTACCTTTGTGGTCTGGTTTCCTTCACCACCAGCAGTTACCATACCCGGTCTGCTAGGTGGTTGCTACTTAAAGTCCCCCAGGACATTCACAGTATAAGGCAAGACTGCCTTCTCGTCTTGTGCACCAGAGGCATGGAATAGTCTACAATCCACGATTCATCTAGATATGTTGGTGCCACTGACTGAATGTAAAATATTGATGGGATGTTAGAGGTTAAATGCTTTTAGGCTGCATTAGTTTGTTGTATGTTTAAATGATTTATTGATTGTTGCCGTCTTCTCCCTTGAAAAAGAGACTGTCTAAATGGGCTTTTCCTGGTTAAATAAAAACTGTCTCCATTAGATGAACACAGAAATTATCCTCTCTGCTCATCTCTCCCACATCCCTCCCTCCCTACTCTTCCAGGCAGCACCTGTGCTGGATGAGTGCCCAGGGCCCAGACAAGGCTCTGTGTGTTCTCCCTGTCTAGCAATCTTCCACTCTCTCTGGCACCATCCTGGGAACCCTAACAACTGTTTGCCCTTCTTTCCACAGACCCAAACCCAAAAAATGACCACAGTCCCCTAAATGCCAGACCGAGACAGACAGAGACTAGACCCCACACAGTTAGTTTTACCTTCCTATCAGTCTGAGTGAGAGGTGTATCTCTGCTTCCCCTAGGGCTGTAAGCAGGTAGGATAAGCGCTAACCTATCCTAATACATAATTCATGTTTTGAGAGAATCTACGGGCCTGGGGGGGAAAAACGTAATCATCCATGACCAGCCTTTCAAAGCACTTTATGGCTACAGCCGTGAGTGCTACGGGTCAGTAGTCATTTAGGCAGGTTACCTTAGTGTTCTTGGGCACAGGCACTATGTTGGTCTCCTTAAAACATGTTGGTATTACAGACTCGGACAGGGAGAGGTTGAAAATGTCAGTGAAGACACTTGCCAGTTGGTCAGCGCATGCTCGGAGTACATGTCCTGGTAATCAGTCTGGCCCCACAGCCTTGTGAATGTTAACCCGTTTAAAGGTCTTACTCACGTCGGCTGCGGAGAGCGTGATCGCACAGTCTTCCGGTACAGCTGGTGCTCTCATGCATGTTTCAGTGTTATTTGACCCGAAGTGAGCATAGAAAGGTTTAGCTCGTCCGTTTGGCTTGTGTCACAGGGCAGCTCTCGGCTGTGCTTCCCTTTGTAGTCTGTAATAGTTTTGATGCCCTGCCACATTCGACGAGTGGAGTCGATGTCGATTCTTCAATCTTCGTCCTGTACAAGGATATCTTGTAAGCTTCCGGGTTAGAGTCCCGCTCCTTGAAAGCGGCAGCTCTAGCCTTTAGCTCACTGCGGATGCTGCCTGTAATCCATGGCTTCTGGTTGGGGTATGTACATACGGTCACCCAGGTAAGAAGTTTTAGGTTGTAGTTAAAAGAATTATAGGACTATCCCTCTATACCATTTGTATTTCATTAACCTTTGACTATTGGCTGTTCTTACAGGCACTTTAGTATTGCCAGTGTAACAGTATAGCTTCCATCCCTCCTCCCTGGGCTGGAACCAGCAACACAACGACAACAGCCACACTCAAAGCAGCATTACCCATGCAGAGTAAGGGGAACAACTACTAGAAGGCTCAGAGCCAGTGATGTTTGAAACACTTTTACCGCACGCTAACTAGCTAGCCATTTCACTTCGGTTACACCAGCTTCATCTCAGGAGTTGATAGGCTTGAAGTCATAAACAGCGCAATGCTTGACGCACAACGAAGAGCTGCTGGCAAAACGCACGAAAGTGCTGTTTGAATTAATGTTTACGCGCCTGCTTCTGCCTACCACCTCTCAGTCAGATACATGTATGCTTGTATGCTCAGTCAGTTTATATGCAACGCAGGACACGCTAGATAATATCTAGTAATATCATCAACCATGTGTAGTTAACTAGTGATTATGATGGATTGTTTTTTATAAGATAAGTGTAATGCTAGCTAGCAACTTACCTTGGCTTACTGCATTTGCGTAACAGGCAGTCTCCTTGTGGAGTGCAACGAGAGAGATGCAGGTCATTAATTGCGTTGGACTAGTTAACTGTAAGGTTGCAAGATTGGATCCCCCGAGCTGACAAGGTGAAAATCTGTCATTCTGCCCCTGAACGAGGCAGTTAACCCACCGTTCCTAGGCAGTCATTGAAAATAAGTATGTGTTCTTAACTGACTTGCCTAGGTAAATAATGATTAAATAAAAAGGTGTAAAAAAAAATATTATTTTTTTAAAGGCACGTCGGCGCCCAAAAATACAGAATTCCGATTATGAAAACTTGAAATCGGCCCTAATTAATCGGCCATTCCGATTAATCTGTCGACCTCTCGTTCAAACACACCAAGACAATCGTGAAGAGGGCACGATAAAGCCTATTCCCCCCTCAGGAAACTAAAAATATTTGGCATGGGTCCTGAGATCCTCAAAAAGGTTCCACAGCTGCAACATCGAGAGCATCCTGACAAGTTCCATCACTGCCTGGTAAGGCAACTGCTCGGCCTCTGACCGCAAGGTACTACAGGGTAGTGCGTACAGCCCAGTACATCACTGGGGCTAAGCTGCCTGCCATCCAGGACCTCTACACCAGGCGGTGTCAGAGGAAGGCCATAAAAATTGTCAAAGACCCCAGCCACCTCAGTCATAGACGGTTCTCTCTACTACCACATGGCAAGTGGTACCGGAGTGCCAAGTCTAGAACAAAAAGGCTTCTCAACAGTTTTTACACCCAAGCCATAAGACTCCCGAACAGGTAATCAAATGGCTACCTGGACTATTTGCATTGTGTCCCCCCACCCCACTGCTGCTACTCTCTGTTTATCATATATGCATAGTCACTTTAACTATACATTCATGTACGGGTCGACCAACCAGTGCTCCCGCACATTGGCTAACCGGGATATTTGCATTGTGTCCCACCACCCGCCAACCCCTCGCTTACGCTACTGCCACTCTCTATTCATCGTATAGGCAGTGACTTTAACCATATCTACATGTACATACTACCTCAATCAGCCTGACTAACCTGTGTCTGTATGTAGCCTCGCTACTTTTAAAGCCACGCTACTTTTCATAGTCTGGCTTTTTACTGTTGTTTTATTTCTTTACATACCTATTGTTCACCTAATACCTTTTTGCACTATTGGCTAGAGCCTGTAAGGTCCTGTTGTATTCAGTGCACGTGACAAATAACATTTGATATGATGTACATATTACCTAGAGTAACCTGTACCCCCGCATATGGACTCTGTACCGGTACCCCCTGTATACAGCCTCCACATTGACTCTGTACCGTAATACACTGTATATAGCCTCCACATCGACTCTGTACCGGTACCCCCTGTATATAGCCTCCACATTGACTCTGTACCGGTACCCCCTGTATATAGCCTCCACATTGACTCTGTACCAGTACCCCCTGTATATAGCCTCCACATTGATTCTGTACCGGTACCCCCTGTATATAGTCTCCACATTGTACTGGTACCCCCTGTATATAGTCTCCACATTGACTCTGTACCAGTACCCCCTGTATATAGCCTCCACATTGACTCTGTACCGGTACCCCCTGTATATAGCCTCCACATTGACTCTGTACCGGTACCCCCTGTATATAGCCTCCACATTGACTCTGTACCGGTACCCCCTGTATATAGCCTCCACATTGACTCTGTACTCCACATTGACTCTGTACCGGTACCCCCTGTATATAGCCTCCACATTGACTCTGTATCGGTACCCCCTGTATATAGCCTCCACATTGACTCTGTACCGGTACCCCCTGTATATAGCCTCCACATTGACTTTGTACCGTAACACCCTGTATATAGCCTCCACATTGACTCTGTATCGGTACCCCCTGTATATAGCCTCCACATTGACTCTGTATCGGTACCCCCCTGTATATAGCCTCCACATGGACTTTGTACCGGTACCCCCTGTATATAGCCTCTACATTGACTCTGTACTGTAACACCCTGTATATAGCCTCCACATTGACTCTGTACCGGTACCCCCTGTATATAGCCTCCACATTGACTCTGTATCGGTACCCCCTGTATATAGCCTCCACATTGACTCTGTATCGGTACCCCCTGTATATAGCCTCCACATTGACTCTGTACCGGTACCCCCTGTATATAGCCTCCACACTGACTCGGTACCGGTACCCCCTGTATATAGCCTCCACATTGACTCTGTACCGGTACCCCCCTGTATATAGCCTCCACATTGACTTTGTACCGGTACCCCCTGTATATAGCGTCTACATTGACTCTGTACTGTAACACCCTGTATATAGCCTCCACATTGACTCTGTACCGGTACCCCCTGTATATAGCCTCTACATTGACTCTGTACTGTAACACCCTGTATATAGCCTCCACATTGACTCTGTACCGGTACCCCCTGTATATAGCCTCCACATTGACTCTGTACTGGTACCCCCTGTATATAGCCTCCACATTGACTCTGTACCGGTACCCCCTGTATATAGCCTCCACATTGACTCTGTACCGGTACCCCCTGTATATAGCCTCCACATTGACTCAGTACCGGTACCCCCTGTATATAGCCTCCACATTGACTCTGTACCGGTACCCCCTGTATTTTGCCTCGTTATTGTTATTCTTATTATGCTACTTTTTATTATAGTCTACTCTGTAAATATTTTCTTAACCAACAGTGCAGTTCAAGAAGAGTTAAGGGCTTGTAAGTAAGCATCACTTATTGCATTCGGCACATGTGACAAATAAAGTTTGCTTTGATTTGAGGTGGAGGGGGGGGGGGGCGTGTCAGTGCAGATAGCCTGGGAAACCATTTAATGAACTATTTAGCAGTCTTAGGGGCCTGTCGGTCGAGAGCCGACACTTCGGTACCATTTACTGGACAATAGCACAATCTATGGCTTGGATGGCAAGGAGATCGGCCTCAGTGATGCACTGGGCCGTCCGCACACCATCTGCAGTGCTTTGGGGTCAAGGAGGTGCATTTGACATACCAAGCAGTGATGCAGTGGGCCGTCCGCACCACCATCTGCAGTGCTTTGGGGTCAAGGTGGTGCGTTTGGCAGTGATGCTGCCAGTTAAGATGTTCTCCATGTTACAGCTGTAGAACATTTTGTGGATATGAGGGCCCATGCCAAATCTTCTCAGCCTCCTGAGGTTAGTGGAGATTAGAGAAGGCATAGTGAAGGCATAGTGAAGCCTGAGGAAGTAGATTAGATACTCACTATTGTAGTGTGTGTCTGGAGAGCCAGGGTTGCTGGGTGTTGAGTCAAGGGTGTCTGAGTAGCAGCTCTCGCCCTCAGAATCCCACCCGGAGTAGGCTGAGGACGACAGGGAGGAGGACGAGGAGTAGCACTGGTCCTCATCACAGACCTCCTCAAACTTCCTCTTCAGTAAACCGCTCATGGCTCTAGCATGGAGCTGATCTGAGAAACACAGGGAGAGGAGAGAGGGGTTATTAGCATGGGGCTAGCTAGCATGGGCCTGATCTGAGGAACACAGGGAGAGGAGAGAGGGGTTATTAACATGTTTACAATTAGCATAATCAGCATGTCATAACTGCAGTGGGTTGTGATTATGGTAATGATTATGGTAATGATTATAGGCGTCCTACACAAGAAAGCCTCAGGGTTAATATAAGTCGCATTAAACTAACTATTATCACATCATCTGATTACCCTACTATAAATAATATCCATAGCCTACTATAATATAGCCTGAAAACCCCTGGTGGTACTCATGGGCATGTGTTATCTAATCAGAGCATAGGCCTAATAGGCTGGATTTGCTACGACCATAAACAGATGAGTGAAATGTACGATGGAAATTGCTGAGTACAAGCTAGTCCTGTGCTGCCATGTGAGGCCCTGCAGAACACACCTCAAACACAGAGAGCGAGACGGGGGTTGAGAGCGAGAGAGCGAGACGGGGGTTGAGAGCGAGAGAGCGAGACGGGGGTTGAGAGCGAGAGAGCGAGACGGGGGTTGAGAGCGAGAGAGCGAGACGGGGGTTGAGAGCGAGAGAGCGAGACGGGGGTTGAGAGCGAGAGAGCGAGACGGGGTTGAGAGCGAGAGGGGCGGTGAGAGCGAGAGGGGCGGTGAGAGCGAGAGGGGCGGTGAGAGCGAGAGGGGCGGTGAGAGCGAGAGGGGCGGTGAGAGCGAGAGGGGCGGTGAGAGCGAGGGGGGCGGTGAGAGCGAGGGGGCGGTGAGAGCGAGGGGGCGGTGAGAGCGAGGGGGGGGGTGAGACCCTCTCCCAGAACGACGGGACCTCCCCCCAATAATTACCATGGAATATGCATCAGCAGCAATCTCATAAAAATCATCTGCAGTATCATCAACAGCAGACTCAAACATTTCCTCAGTGAAAACAATGTCCTGAGCAAATGTCAAATTGGCTTCTTACCAAAATACCGTATGACAGACCACGTATGCACCCTGCACACCCTCCACACACTGACAAACAGTAAGGGGGATGTACAACATTATAAAATCCATGTACACAAACAGCAATTGTGAGGTTTAAATTAGCTAAATAAAAAATGATTTCTTTCCTCAGGGCCGTGGGGTGAGACAGGGATGAAGCTTTAGCCCCACCCCCTTCAACATTTATATCAATGAATTGGTGAGGGCACTAGAACAATCTGCAGCACCAGGCCTCACCCTACTAGACTCTGAAGTCAAATGTTTACTGTTCGCAGATGATCTGGTGCTCCGGTCCCCAACCATGAAGGGCCTACAGCAGCACCAAGATCTATTGCACAGATTCTGTCAGACCTGGGCCCTGACAGACCTGGGCCCTGACAGACCTGGGCCCTGACAGACCTGGGCCCTGACAGGCCCTGACAGACCTGGGCCCTGACAGGCCCTGACAGACCTGGGCCCTGACAGACCTGGGCCCTGACAGACCTGGGCCCTGACAGACCTGGGCCCTGACAGACCTGGGCCCTGACAGACCTGGGCCCTGACAGCAATTCCCAGTAAGACAAATATAATTGTGCTCCAAAAAAGGTCTAGTCACCAGGACCAGAAATACAAATTCCATCTAGACACTGTTGCCCTTGAGCACCAAAAAATATATATACTCATCTCGGCCGAAGCATCAGCACCACATAACTTCCATAAAGCTGTGAACGATTTGAGACAAGGCAAGAAGGGCCTTCTACGCCATCTAAAGGAACATAATATTTGACATCCCAATTAGGATCTGGTTAAAAATACTTTGTTTTTTTAGAACCCATTTCCATTTATCATTGCGAGGTCTGGGGTCCACTCACCAACCAAGAATTCACAAAATGGGATAAACATTAAATTGAGACTCTGCATGCAGAATTATGCAAAAACATCCTCTGTGTACAAGCGAAAACACCCAATAATACACGCAGAGCAGAATATGGAGGGTTCCAGAAAAGAGCAATTAGCATCCCATCAGCTGAGACCAGGAGTCTTCACCACTAGCATCCCATCAGCTGAGACCAGGAGTCTTCACCACTAGCATCCCATCAGCTGAGACCAGGAGTCTTCACCACTAGCTCCCATCAGCTGAGACCAGGAGTCTTCACCACTAGCATCCCATCAGCTGAGACCAGGAGTCTTCACCACTAGCATCCCATCAGCTGAGACCAGGAGTCTTCACCACTAACATCCCATCAGCTGAGACCAGGAGTCTTCACCACTAGCTCCCATCAGCTGAGACCAGGAGTCTTCACCACTAGCATCCCATCAGCTGAGACCAGGAGTCTTCACCACTAGCATCCCATCAGCTGAGACCAGGAGTCTTCACCACTAACATCCCATCAGCTGAGACCAGGAGTCTTCACCACTAGCATCCCATCAGCTGAGACCAGGAGTCTTCACCACTAGCATCCTATCAGCTGAGACCAGGAGTCTTCACCACTAACATCCCATCAGCTGAGACCAGGAGTCTTCACCACTAACATCCCCTCAGCTGAGACCAGGAGTCTTCACCACTAGCATCCCATCAGCTGAGACCAGGAGTCTTCACCACTAGCCTCCCATCAGCTGAGACCAGGAGTCTTCACCACTAGCCTCCCATCAGCTGAGATCAGGAGTCTTCACCACTAGCCACCCATCAGCTGAGACCAGGAGTCTTCACCACTAACATCCCATCAGCTGAGACCAGGAGTCGGAGTCTTCACCACTAACATCCCATCAGCTGAGACCAGGAGTCTTCACCACTAGCATCCCATCAGCTGAGACCAGGAGTCTTCACCACTAGCATCCCATCAGCTGAGACCAGGAGTCTTCACCACTAGCCTCCCATCAGCTGAGACCAGGAGTCTTCACCACTAGCCTCCCATCAGCTGAGACCAGGAGTCTTCACCACTAGCATCCCATCAGCTGAGACCAGGAGTCTTCACCACTAACATCCCATCAGCTGAGACCAGGAGTCTTCACCACTAGCTGAGAACAGAGCTGTGTTCGAATACCAACTGCACTAACCATACTATTTGTGACGTAAATTGTGTATGTAGTATGCTCCTTGGTCATTGTATGGATATAGTTAGTATGCCAAAAGTTCACGGATGTTGTACTACATTCGCCAAAATACGTAAGTATAAGTATACAAGCAGACCCCTAATGCAATTCAGAAAATGGGTATGGCTTCATGTTTTCAAATTTGAAGAAAATGGTGGAAAATATGCAGCCGAAGTCCAATGAGATACAAATGCATTGCTTGACCTAATTATGACAAATGTTAAGAAAATGTTGAGAAATGAAATAAAGTAATGACTTTTCAAATAGTTACCTTACAAATTATATTGGCCAATATTTTGTTAGCTACGCTGTCCTTACGAGCCACATGGCATATCATTATAGCAGTAGGTACCGGTATGATGTTAGCTAGCTACCTAACGTTAGTTGGCTACTAATAAATTGATCTTGCCAGTAGATTAACTATATGCTATCTAACTCCTCAATGTTTATGGACTTGATTATTCCCATCATTCTTAGTTTAGCTAAGTAGTACAGTCGTCTCAATCGACATTCACACTGGCTATCTACTCAGATTTCAGAGCACTCTCGTCTGAGTGTACCAGAGAATAACTGATGAATTTACAAACACTCAAAACCAGTTGAATATGGTGTCAGTAAACGTTGGCGTAAAAGCGTAATTAAAGTGTTGCCAGCTGCACAGTTGTCAGACTCCAGTCACCCAAGTTATAGACTGTTCTCTCTGCTACCGCACGGCAAGCGGTACGGGAGCGCCAAGTCGAGGTCAAAAAGGCTCCTCAACATCTTCTACCCCCAAACCATAAAACTGCTGAACAATTAATCAGATGGCCACTGGACAATTTACATTGACCCCCCTGTACACTGCTGCTACTCAGAGTTTATCATCTACGCAAAGGCACTTCACCCCCACCCACATGTACAGATTACCTCAACTAGCCTGTACCCCTGTACACTGACTCTATAGCCTCCACATTGACTCTGTACTGGTACCCCCTGTATATAGCCTCCACATTGACTCTGTACCGGTACCCCCTGTATATAGCCTCCACACTGACCTACCCCTCTACCCTACCCCTCTATCCCCCTACCCTACCCCTCTACCCTACTCCTCTACCCTACTCCTCTACCCTACTCCTCTACCCTACCCTCTACCCTACTCCTCTACCCTACTCCTCTACCCTACTCCTCTACCCTACTCCTCTACCCTACTCCTCTACCCTACTCCTCTACCCTACTCCTCTACCCTACTCCTCTACCACACTGACAGTGTCTGGCAGACAGTGTCTGGCAGTGTGCGCTTTGACCACTCAGAGAGCGAAATGCTCGGAAAATCTGACAACGCTCTCAATTTACAAACACCCAGTGCGCTCTCTGGCACTCCAGATTGAATATAATAAACACACCTGAAGATGTAAAATGTCTAGCTAGCAATTTGTTATGCTAACAAGCTAGCAAGAGGTTGAATCGCAACAGCATCAACTTCCAGTAGACAGGCAAAGAGCTAGTACGCTTAACTGAAAGGAAACTGTTCGTTTACAGTATACTAAATTGAACTAATAGTATATACACACTCATTAACCTCTTCAGACTCTAGGGGCAGTATTTCATTTTTGGAGAAAAAGACGTGCCCGTTTTAAGCGCAATATTTTGTCACGAAAAGATGCTCGACTATGCATGGAATTGATAGCTTTGGAAAGAAAACACTGACGTTTCCAGAACTGCAAAGATTTTCACTGTGAGTGCCCTAGAACAAAAGCTTCAAGCAAAACCAAGATGTTTCTGCAACCAGGAAATGAACAGGATTTCTGAGGCTACGTTTTTCATTATCTCCTTATTTACATTTCTATATATGGCTGTGAATGCGACAGGAATGAGCCTACCCTTTCTATCGTTTCCCCAAGGGGTCTGGAGCATTGTGACGTATTTCTAGGCATATCATTGGAAGATTGACCATAATAGACTACATTTGCCAAGTGTCCGCACGGTGTCCTGCATGGAAATTGTTGCGCAAAACTCAGCTGCTGGTATTTTTCCTTGGGATTCTGAGAAAAACCATGCTTCCACGAACGGCATATCAATGAAGGGATATTTGACAAAACACCTTGAGGATTGATTCAAACAACGTTTGCCATGTTTCGGTCGATATTATGGAGTTAATTCGGAAAAAAGTTTGATGTTTAGGTGACTGAATTTTCGGTTAGTTTCGGTAGCCAAATGCGTAGTAACAAAACGGAGCGATTTGTCCTACACAAAAAGAGTCTTTCAGGAAAAACTGGACATCTGCTATGTAACTGAGAGCTCCTCATTGAAACATCTGAAGTTCTTCAAAGGTAAATTATTTTATTTGATTCCTTTGCTGGTTTTTGTGAATATGTTGCGTGCTAAATGCTACGCTAAATGCTAAGCTAGCCATCAACACGCTTACCCAAATGATTTTCTATGATTCAAAAGCATATTTTGAAAATCTGAGATGACAGTGTTGTTAAGAAAAGGAACAACAAGACTCATCACTAACATCCCATTAGCTGAGACCAGGAGGGAGAGGCCAGCACAGAGAGAGGCCAGCACACTCGCTCTCCCCCTTCCTTGGGAACACCTGGGGGTGTTCTTAATGTTTTGTACACCCAGTTTATTTTCCATATTCTTCGCTTGACAAGCATTTCTGTTATTCCAACACTTGGCTCCCTGGTACACAGAAAATACCCGAGCTCTGAAGCAAGCTTCCAGAAAATTAGAACGGAAATGGCGCCACACCAAACTGGAAGTCTTCCGACTAGCTTGGAAAGACAGTACCGTGCAGTATCGAAGAGCCCTTACTGCTGCTCGATCATCTTATTTTTGTAACTTAATTGAGGAAAATAAGAACAATCTGAAATTCCTTTTTGATACTGTCGCAAAGCTAATTAAAAAGCAGCATTCCCCAAGAGAGGATGGCTTTCACTTCAGCAGTGATAAATTCATGAACTTCTTTGAGGAAAATATCATTATTATTAGAAAGAAAATTACAGACTCTTCTTTAAATCTGCGTATTCCTTCAAAGCTCAGTTGTCCTGAGTCTGCACAACTCTGCCAGGACCTAGGATCAAGAGAGACGCTCAAGTGTTTTAGTACTATATCTCTTGACACAATGAAAATAATCATGGCCTCTAAACCTTCAAGCTGCATACTGGACCCTATTGCAACTAAACTACTGAAGAGCTGCTTCCTGTGCTTGGCCCTCCTATGTTGAACATAATAAACGGCTCTCTATGCACCGGATGTGTACCAAACTCACTAAAAGTGGCAGTAATAAAGCCTCTCTTGAAAAAGCCAAACCTTGACCCAGAAAATATAAAAAACTATCGGCCTATATCGAATCTTCCAATCCTCTCAAAATTTTTAGAAAAGGCTGTTGCGCAACAACTCACTGCCTTCCTGAAGACAAACAATGTATACGAAATGCTTCAGTCTGGTTTCAGACCCCATCATAGCACTGAGACTGCACTTGTGAAGGTGGTAAATGACCTTTTAATGGCATCAGACCGAGGCTCTGCATCTGTCCTCGTGCTCCTAGACCTTAGTGCTGCTTTTGATACCATCGATCACCACATTCTTTTGGAGAGATTGGAAACCCAAATTGGTCTACACGGACAAGTTCTGGCCTGGTTTAGATCTTATCTGTCGGAAAGATATCAGTTAGTCTCTGAATGGTTTGTCCTCTGACAAATCAACTGTAAATTTCGGTGTTCCTCAAGGTTCCGTTTTAGGACCACTATTGTTTTTTACTATATATTTTACCTCTTGGGGATGTCATTCGAAAACATAATGTTAACTTTCACTGCTATGCGGATGACACACAGCTGTACATTTCAATGAAACATGGTGAAGCCCCAAAATTGCCCTCGCTAGAAGCATGTGTTTCAGACATAAGGAAGTGGATGGCTGCAAACGTTCTACTATTAAACTCGGACAAAACAGAGATGCTTGTTCTAGGTCCCAAGAAACAAAGAGATCTTCTGTTGAATCTAACAATTAATCTTAATGGTTGTACAGTCGTCTCAAATAAAACTGAAGGACCTAGGCGTTACTCTGGACCCTGATCTCTCTTTTGAAGAACATATCAAGACCATTTCGAGGACAGCTTTTTTCCATCTACGTAATATTGCAAAAATCAGAAACTTTCTGTCCAAAAATGATGCAGAAAAATTAATCCATGCTTTTGTCACTTCTAGGTTAGACTACTGCAATGCTCTACTTTCCGGCTCCCTGGATAAAGCACTAAATAAACTTCAGTTAGTGCAAAATACGGCTGCTAGAACACTGACTAGAACCAAAAAATTTGATCATATTACTCCAGTGCTAGCCTCCCTACCTGTCAAGGCAATGGCTGATTTCAAGGTTTTACTGCTAACCTACAAAGCATTACATGGGCTTGCTCCTACCCAACTCTCTGATTTGGTCCTGCCGTACATACCTACACGTACGCTACGGTCACAAAACGCAGGCCTCCTATTTGTCCCTTGAATTTCTAAGCAAACAGCTGGAGGCAGGGCTTTCTCCTACTGAGCTCCATTTTTATGGAATGGTCATATGGAGTGGGTCATATGATTGAGTGTAGTCTGGCCCAGGAGTGAAGGTGAAGGCTCTGGAGCAACGAACCGCCCTTGCTGTCTCTGCATGGCCGGTTCCCCTCTTTCCACTGGGATTCTCTGCCTCTAACACTATTACAGTGGCTGAGTCACTGGCTTAGTATGGCTCTTTCATACTGTCCCTAGGAGGGGTGCGTCACTTGAGTGGGTTGAGTCACTGATGTGATCTTCCTGTCTGGGTTGGCGATCTTTGTGGGCTATACTCGGCCTTGTCTCAGGATGGTAAGTTGGTGGTTGAAGATATCCCTCTAGTGGTGTGAGGGCTGTGCTTTGGCAAAGTGGGTGGGGTTATATCCTTCCTGTTTGGCCCTGTCTGGGGGTGTCCTCGGATGGGGCCACAGTGTCTCCTGACCCCTCCTGTCTCAGCCTCTAGTATTTATGCTGCAGTAGTTTATGTGTCGGGGGGCTAGGGTCAGTTTGTTATATATCTGGAGTACTTCTCCTGTCCTATCCGGTGTCCTGGCTGAAGTTAAGTATGCTCTCTAATTCTCTCTCTCTCTCTCCTTTCTTTCTCTCTCTCGGAGGACCTAAGCCCTAGGACCGTGCCTCAGGACTACCTGACACGATGACTCCTTGCCTTCCCTAGTCCACCTGACTGTGCTGCTGCTCCAGTTTAAACTGTTCTGCCTGTGATTATTATTATTTGACCATGCTGGTAATTTATGAACATTTGAACATCTTGGCCATGTTCTGTTATAATCTCCACCCGGCACAGCCAGAAGAGGACTGGCCACCCCACATAGCCTGCTTCCTCTCTTGGTTTCTTCCTAGGTTTTGGCCTTTCTAGGGAGATTTTCCTAGCCAACGTGCTTCTACACCTGCATTGCTTGCTGTTTGGGGTTTTAGGCTGAGTTTCTGTACAGCACTTTGAGATATCAGCTGATGTACGAAGGGCTATATAAATAAATTTGACTTGATTTGTGCCAACATTTTTTTTAAACCTTTATTTAAATAGGCAAGTCGGTTCAGAACAAATTCTTATTTTCAATGACGGTCTAGGAACAGTCTGTTAACTGCCTGTTCAGGGGTAGAATGACAGATATTTTATTTTTACCTTGTCAGCTCAGGGATTCAACTTTGTGAAGCCGATGTGAAATGGCTAGCTAGTTAGCGGTGGTGCGCGCTAGTGGCGTTTCAATCGGTGACGTCACTTGCTCTGAGACCTTGAAGTCGTGGTTCCCCTTGCTCTCCAGGACCCGCGGCTTTTGTGGAACGATTGGTAACGATGCTTCGAGGGTGACTGCGCCCAGGTCGGGGCGAGGGTATGGGCGTAAAGTCGATACTGTTACACTTGCAACCTTTCGGTTACTAGTCCAACGCTCTTACCACTAGGCTACCTGTCGCTTATTTATGATTGATAAATAAGGACCCATGCATCTTCAATCACAGACAGGGGACAGGGCTAGGAGGCAGGGGACAGGGCTAGGAGGCAGGGGACAGGGCTAGGAGGCAGGGGACAGGGCTAGGAGGCAGGGGACAGGGCTAGGAGGCAGGGGACAGGGACAGCCAGGACACATGGTTTCACTTTACATTCTCCCATCCCCTTCCTAAAAATGTAAACATAGCTGTGAGCGTTCCCTGGGGAGGGAGGGGGGCAGAGCCAGCTAAGTCTATTTAACTAAAGGTTGCAGTGAGGGACAGAAGGAGGGAGGGAGGAGGGAGGGGGCAGAGCCAGCTAAGTCTATTTAATTAAAGGTTGCAGTGAGGGACAGAGGGAGGGAGGGGGGCAGAGCCAGCTAAGTCTATTTAACTAAAGGTTGCAGTGAGGGACAGAAGGAGGGAGGGAGGGGGGCAGAGCCAGCTAAGTCTATTTAATTAAAGGTTGCAGTGAGGGACAGAGGGAAGAGGGAGGGGGGCAGAGCCAGCTAAGTCTATTTAACTAAAGGTTGCAGTGAGGGAGGAGGGAGGGGGGCAGAGCCAGCTAAGTCTTTAACTAAAGGTTGTAGTGAGGGACAGAAGCAGGGAGGGAGGAGGGAGGGGGACCATGGTGTCAGAAGGGGGTCATATTCTCCAGACTGACTGTCTACAGTAAATCTACCTGACAAACTGATTATAGGCAGAAACAATGGCTGAGGTTAATCCCTGCTTCCTAGTCAATCTGGAGGTTATCAGTCTGCTAAACTGTCTGAGCGGCACTGGTCACACAGACAGAACAGAACAGTAGTACGAGCCCAGTCAGACAGACAGAACAGTAGTACGAGCCCAGTCAGACACACAGACAGAACGGTAGTACGAGCCCAGTCAGACACACAGACAGAACGGTAGTACGAGCCCAGTCAGACACACAGACAGAACAGTAGTACGAGCCCAGTCAGACACACAGACAGAACAGTAGTACGAGCCCAGTCAGACACACAGACAGAACAGTAGTACGAGCCCAGTCAGACAGACAGAACAGTAGTACGAGCCCAGTCAGACAGACAGAACAGTAGTACGAGCCCAGTCAAAGTGCACTTTGCCCCTCCACTCTCCTGCCTGCTGGTCTGTCCAGCATGTCCTCGGCAACTGATAACCCAGGGCTGTGTGGGAGTGTGTCTATACAGACTAACATGCTCCATCCAGCTGATATCTTGGAGCTGTGCCACGCTGCTGGCAGTGTGTCTCTGTCACAACTACACTCAAATGGATAAGGGCTGAGAGTTATAAACTGACAGGCCGGCACGCACACAGTGAGTGAAGGGTTCTAAAACACAGTAATGGTGAGTGTGTGTTATCCAACTCAAGACGCACACACACACACACACACACACACACACACACACACACACACACACACACACACACACACACACACACACACACACACACACACACACACACGGCTCTATCAAGTGGCAGAGAGGGAACATGTACCATTTTTTTACCCAGTAAATTCACTGAGAACACATTTTCATTTACAGCAACGAACTGGGAAATAGTTACAGGGGAGAGGAATGAGTCAACTGGATGCTGGTGATGATTAGGTGACAGTGATGGTATGACGGCCAGATTGGGAATTTAGGAAGGACACCAGGGTTAAACACCCCTACTATTACAATAAGTGGCACAGGATTTTTAATGATCCAGAAGACGGCACCCCACACAGGGCAACATACCCAGTCACTGCCCTGGGGCATAGGGATATTTGGGGGGGAACAGAGGACACCTAATGACAGTCCCAACCACTAAGGATGAGAGGAACACCTAATGACAGTCCCAACCACTAAGGATGAGAGGAACACCTAATGACAGTCCCAACCACTAAGGATGAGAGGAACACCTAATGAACCCACCACTAATGACAGTCCCAACCACTAAGGATGAGAGGAACACCTAATGACAGTCCCAACCACTAAGGATGAGAGGAACACCTAATGACAGTCCCAACCACTAAGGATGAGAGGAACACATGACATGAGGAACACATGAACTAATAACAGTCCCAACCACTAAGGATGAGAGGAACACATGACCTAATGACAGTCCCAACCACTAAGGATGAGAGGAACACATGACATGAGGAACACATGAACTAATAACAGTCCCAACCACTAAGGATGAGAGGAACACATGACCTAATGACAGTCCCAACCACTAAGGATGAGAGGAACACATGACATGAGGAACACATGAACTAATAACAGTCCCAACCACTAAGGATGAGAGGAACACCGAATGACAGTCCCAACCACTAAGGATGAGAGGAACACCTAATGACAGTCCCAACCACTAAGGATGAGAGGAACACCTAATGACAGTCCCAACCACTAAGGATGAGAGGAACACCTAATGACAGTCCCAACCACTAAGGATGAGAGGAACACCTAATGACAGTCCCAACCACTAAGGATGAGAGGAACACCTAATGACAGTCCCAACCACTAAGGATTAGAGGAACACCTAATGACAGTCCCAACCACTAAGGATGAGAGGAACACCTAATGACAGTCCCAACCACTAAGGATGAGAGGAACACCTATGACAGTCCCAACCACTAAGGATGAGAGGAACACATGACCTAATGACAGTCCCAACCACTAAGGATGAGAGGAACACCTAATAACAGTCCCAACCACTAAGGATGAGAGGAACACCTAATGACAGTCCCAACCACTAAGGATGAGAGGAACACCTAATGACAGTCCCAACCACTAAGGATGAGAGGAACACCTAATAACAGTCCCAACCACTAAGGATGATTTTGAATTCATAGCAGGAGCAACATGATCTCACCATGACGACAGAACAAATCCACTAGCTTGGGCAGTATAGATAACTCTTGTTCTCTCAGAGTCTGGCTGTTGTTTTCACACCTAACCCGGACCCTGCTGCACACACACACCTCCTAAAAGGAGAGAGAATAGGGAGGAGGAGTCTTTTAAACAAATAAATAATGTGCCGTCATAGAAGCCACACCCTGGGGCGGCAGGGTAGCCTCGTGGTTAGAGCGTTGGACTAGTAACCGGAAGGTTGCGAGTTCAAACCCCCGAGCTGACAAAGTACAAATCTGTAGTTCTGCCCCTGAACAGGCAGTTAACCCACTGTTCCTAGGCCGTCATTGAAAATAAGAATGTGTTCTTAACTGATTTACCTAGTAAAATAAAATGTTTAAAAAAAATATTTAAAAAAAGAAAAAAAAGAAATGCCCGTCTGGCAGCGGGGTGACTCACTAACAGAAGACAACACACGTGTGCTGTAGTACTGTGTCTCCTCTTTCACAGCTAACAACTACAACTCCCATGAGGCCGAGCTGCTGGATGGAATCTCAGATTCCTGCATGCCATGACACACCTGAGAAGGCTTCAGGCTGTCAGTGGTGGTGGAGGCTGTGATGCAGCAAGACAGTATGCTCTAGATGGTGCTCCTGTCAAACACAGAGGGCCCTCTGGGACAGGCCAAATTTCTTCAGCCTCCTGAAGTTGAAGAGTTGTGCCTTCTTCACCAT
This sequence comes from Oncorhynchus gorbuscha, assembly GCF_021184085.1. Classification (NCBI taxonomy): domain Eukaryota; kingdom Metazoa; phylum Chordata; class Actinopteri; order Salmoniformes; family Salmonidae; genus Oncorhynchus; species Oncorhynchus gorbuscha. Next base: position 85,748,529 of record NC_060184.1, read on the forward strand.
GGTGTCTGTGTGGTATGACCGTTTCAGGTCCTCAGACGTGTACACTAAGAAACAAAGTCTTTTCACCCTCTCTACGGTGGCCCCATTGATGAGGATGCCGGCGAGTCCAGCCTGGTTCCTCTTGAAGTCCTTTGTTTTGCTGATATTGATGCAGAGGTTGTTTACCTGGCACCACACCGTCTGAGTGCCTACATCCTCTCTGTAGGCCGTCTCACCATCGTTGGTAATCAGGCCTACTACTGTCGTGTCATCAGCGAACTTGATGATGGAATTGGAACGGGGCGAGGCCACACAGTCCTGGGTATAGAGGGAATACAGGAGGTAACAGAGGACCCTTGTGGGGCCCCCGCTTTGAGGATCAATGTGGAGGAGGTCATGTTGTCTACCTTCCCGTCAGGAAGGCCAGGGAGGAGTTCAGACCCAGGGCCGTGGACTTTGCTTTTGAAGGTTGCGCTGTAGTCGAACAGCATCCGCACATAAGAATTCCTATTGTGCAGGTGGGTGAGGGCAGTGTACAGTACAGTGGCTGGATTCATCAGGCGGTAGACCAATTGGAGAGGTAGTCTTTGACTAGCCTCTCGAAGCACTTCATGATGACAGAAGGCAGTGCTAAGGGTCAGTCGTGATTCAGTTACTTTCCCTTTCTTGGGCACAGGTGGGGATAATGGCCTGAGCTAGAGAGATATTGAAAATGTATGGAAAAAAACAACAGCTTGCTGGTCTGCACATGCTCTGAGGGCACAGCTTAATGGATTGTGCTGTGACAAGAAGGGTTTCAACTTCATTCAACTGAGTTCTAAACCTCCTCTTGGAGGTAAATGAGGAAATGACATGTCTAATTTGAAGATATTTTTAAAAAATGGGTCTTGGCACATCAAATTCACTGCAGAGCTCTTGAAAGGATTTCAGATGGAGACAGACAATGAACTGTGTAAGGAGATGGAGACAGACAGTGAACTGTGTAAGGAGATGGAGACAGACAGTGAACTGTGTAAGGAGATGGAGACAGACAGTGAACTGTGTAAAGAGATGGAGACAGACAGTGAACTGTGTAAGGAGATAGACAGACAGTGAACTGTGTAAGGTTTTCTGATGAAATAGGTCTGAAAAGGTCCTGATTCCTAGAGTATGCCAAAGATGAAAGTTGGCATCCCTCAGGGCTTTTGGCAAGTCTGTGTTGCCTACTATAGGCGAGTGAGAACATATTTTGGAGGAAATGCCCAGGTATTTCTTTGTCCCTCCACGCTAGTAGGGTGCTGTAAATCACAAAGGTTTTGGCTATGTTGCCCACTTCACTAAAGTTATTAATTAATATAATTGAGCTTAAGGGCAATGAACCACAGGATTGGGCTTCTATCTGAATCCACGTTGACTCTTGTCTGTTTGTGATCCATGTTAGCATGTTGCGGATTTGGGCAGACCAGTAGTACAATTGAAGGGAGGGAAGGGCAAGACCACCCTTAGATTCAGGTTTCGATAGAGTGGAAAACTTGATCCTAGGTTTTTTATTGCCCCATATAAATTTGGTGATGCTTTGGTTAGTTGTTTTGAAGAAGGAAACTGGGAGATAGCATGGGAGCATCTGAAATAAGTAGTTCAGTCTAGGGAGGACGTTCATACGGATTACATTCATTCTTCCTACTAAGCTAATTGGGAGGGAGATCCAGGTTTGGAGATCGTTCTTGATTCGATCCAGGAGTGGAAGATAGCCTTTTTAAGGAAAACTATTCAGATCTGGTGTTATGAAGATCCCGAGGTATTGAAACCCCTGTGTTTTCCATTGGAAAGGACAAAGTGTCTTCATAGAGCTGGTGAGTGTAATATTGAGAGGGCAGACAGTGGATTTGTTAAAATTGATCTTATAACCTGAAAACTTGCCATACTGAGCAATTGTGTCTAAAATGAGAGGGAGGGATTCCTCAGGGTTGGATATGTAGAGCAAGACATCATCTGCGTAAAGCGAAATCTTGTGCTGCAGGCCGCCTGCAGAAACACCCATAATACTTGGACTGCTCCTGATCAGCTCTGCCAGAGGCTCCGCCCCCAACAAGTATAGCAGCGGGGACAGCGAGCACCCTTGTCTTGTGCCCCGTTCCGGAGGGAATCTGTCAGAGTTCAGTCCATTAGTAGTCACCATGGCATTTGGATGAGAGTATAGTGATTTGATCCATTTAATAAAATTTGGGCCCATATTGAACTTTTCTAAGACTGAAAACAGAAAGCTCCACTCCATCCTGTCAAACGCCTTCTCAGCATCCAGTGAAGCCAGCAGGACAGGGATCTTCTGTGCGTTTACTTGATCAATAATATCAAAAAGACGGCGAATGTTATCAGAAGAGTATCTGTCTCTAATAAATCCAGTTTGGTCCGCTTTTATTATTTTGGGAAGAAGAGTGTTTAGTCTTTTGGCGAGCAATTTGGTAATTATTTTATAGTCGAAATCCAACAAGCTTATGGGCCGGAAGGACGAGCAGGATAGGGGGTCCTTGTCCTTTTTTAGCAACACTGTAATGCGAGCTGTGTGCATGGAGTCTGGGAGAACTGCGTTTTTGCAAAAATCCTCCAGCATTGGCATGAAGATAGGGCTGAGCTGGGGCCAAAAAGCTTTGTAGAACTCTCTGGGGAATCCATCTGGGTCTGGGGACTTATTAGGTGGCATGGAGGTCATTTCCTCCAGGATCTCCTCAGGAGTGAAGGGGGAGTTGAGATCTTCTTGGTCCGTCTCTGATACTTTAGGTAGCGAGATTCCCTCTAGGAAAGAGTGGAGTTCTGCCTCCGTGTGTTTTCTCTCAGAGGTATATAGTTTGCAGTAAAAATCATAAAAAGTTAAATGGATCTTTTTTGGGTCATATGTGACCTCGTCCTCTGCTGTTCGGCTAGCCATGATTGTACGCTCTGACTGCTCCTTTTTTAATTGGTAAGCAAGCAATCTACTGGGCAATCTACTATTGCTATACTCATGGTATTTCTGTTTCGTAAAGAGAAGTTGTTTTTTTTATCTCATGAGTGTAGTCCAAATTCAGTTTGGCTTTGGCTGCTTTAAGATGACTCCAGGAGGTGCTGTCTAGGGATTGTTTATGTATTTTTTTTCACAGCATTCCAGCTCCCTCTCAAGATCTAGCCTGTGTGCTTCCATTGCTTTTTTCTTAGAGGAAGCATATGCAATTAGATGACGACTTGGACGCTGCTAAAGCCACACTCACATTGTGGCCGGAGAAACAGGAGAATCTTTATTGTCTTGTGTGTAGTTGTCTATCCATGTAGTTACCAATGTATGGAATGCTTCGTTTGATAGCATGGAGGTGTTGAATTTCCTGCTCTTTGACCTCGGGATGTTTTTGCAGAGGTCAAAGCGGAGGTGGACAAAGGCGTGATCTGAAAGTGCTATGGGTCCGATTGTACAAGTGGCTGAATTTATGAAACTCTTTGGGATAAAAATGTAATCTATACTGGAGTAGGTGTTATGGACATTAGAGTAGTATGTATAGTCCATAGATGAGCTATTATTCTCTCTCCAGATATCTATCAGTCCCATCTCTTTAGTAAGAGAGTTAAACATCTTTGCAGATCTAGGAATTGTGGTGGGGACTTGAGATGATTTGTCTAGGGTTGGGTTAAGGGTACAATTAAAATCTCCGGCCACCACGCCAAAGGAGACACAATGCTCATTGAACAGGGTTATAATTTTTGACATGAAGGCAGGAGTATCTGTGTTAGGGGCGTATATGTTTAATATAGTAATTGGTTGACCATATAGTGACCCAGTTAACAAAATAAATCTCCCCTCCGGATCAGATATGTTTTTGTCAATTATGAATGGAACATTTTTATGGATAAGTATGGCTGTGCCTCTGTTTGATTTGAAAGATAAATACACTTGTCCCACCCAAGCTCTGCGGAGTTTGGCATGTTCTGGATCACAGAGGTGTGTCTCTTGTAATAGCGCAATGTCTGCTTTTTCCTTTTTTAGAGCACATAGTATCTTTTTTCGTTTTATTGCATGCCCTAGACCATGGCAGTTCCATGTCAATAGATTTAAGGTACTAGTTTAGTGTTAGCTACCTACATAGCTGTCTTTGCTGTCTTCGTATCATCGTATCATCGTATCCAAGATAATTGTGTTGTTTAGGTTTAGAGTGTGTAGTCTTAGAGTGATTATCTTAATTTACCGAGGTTAGCTAGCCAGCTATTTGTCGTCCTTAACGTAGGTGACTCTGCTAGCTAGCCAACAGCTAGCCAACGCTAGCCAACGTCTTCTGTATAGAACTCAACTACCCGGTCGCATTCACAGGTTGTATCACTTTTTCACTTCATTTCATTACAGTACAACGGTTTGATTTGTTTGATCGTAGCTAGCTACTTAGCTAGCTACATAGCCGTCTTTGTATCAAAGATAATTGTGTAGTCTAGAGCGATTTTCTAGGTTCGCTAGCCATCTATTGTCGTTCTTTTAACGAACGTAACGTAAACAACACTGCTAGCTAGCCTGCTAGCCCCCGAATAAAACACTGCAGAAACTATTACACTCAACGGAACGACTTGATTAGTGTAGTGTCAACAACGCACCCACTGCCAGCTGGCCTACTTCAGCAGTACTGTATCATTTTAATCATTTTAGTCAATAAGATTCTTGCTATGTAGCTTAACTTTCTGAACATTCGAGACGTGTAGTCCACTTGTCATTCCAATCTCCTTTGCATTAGCGTAGCCTCTTCTGTAGCCTGTCAACTATGTGTCTGTTTATCCCTGTTCTCTCCTCTCTGCACAGACCATACAAACGCTCCACACCGCGTGGCCGCGTCACCCTACTCTGGTGGTCCCAGCGCGCACGACCCACGTGGAGTTCCAGGTCTCCGGTAGCCTCTGGAACTGCCAATCTGTGGTCAACAAGGCAGAGTTCATCTCAGCCTATGCCTCCCTCCAGTCCCTCGACTTCTTGGCACTGACGGAAACATGGATCACCACAGACAACACTGCTACTCCTACTGCTCTCTCTTCGTCCGCCCACGTGTTCTCGCACACCCCGAGAGCGTCTGGTCAGCGGGGTGGTGGCACCGGGATCCTCATCTCTCCCAAGTGGTCATTCTCTTTTCTCCCCTTACCCATCTGTCTATCGCCTCCTTTGAATTCCATGCTGTCACAGTTACTAGCCCTTTCAAGCTTAACATCCTTATCATTTATCGCCCTCCAGGTTCCCTCGGAGAGTTCATCAATGAGCTTGATGCCTTGATAAGCTCCTTTCCTGAGGACGGCTCACCTCTCACAGTTCTGGGCGACTTTAACCTCCCCACGTCTACCTTTGACTCTTTCCTCTCTGCCTCCTTCTTTCCACTCCTCTCCTCTTTTGACCTCACCCTCTCACCTTCCCCCCTACTCACAAGGCAGGCAATACGCTCGACCTCATCTTTACTAGATGCTGTTCTTCCACTAACCTCACTGCAACTCCCCTCCAAGTCTCCGACCACTGCCTTGTATCCTTTTCCCTCTCGCTCTCATCCAACACCTCCCACACTGCCCCTACTCGGATGGTATCGCGCCGTCCCAACCTTCGCTCTCTCTCCCCCGCTACTCTCTCCTCTTCCATCCTATCATCTCTTCCCTCCGCTCAAACCTTCTCCCACCTATCTCCTGATTCTGCCTCCTCAACCCTCCTCTCCTCCCTTTCTGCATCCTTTGACATGACTCTCTATGTCCCCTATCCTCCAGGCCGGCTCGGTCCTCCCCTCCCGCCCCGTGGCTCGACGACTCATTGCGAGCTCACAGAACAGGGCTCCGGGCAGCCGAGCGGAAATGGAGGAAAACTCGCCTCCCTGCGGACCTGGCATCCTTTCACTCCCTCCTCTCTACATTTTCCTCCTCTGTCTCTGCTGCTAAAGCCACTTTCTACCACGCTAAATTCCAAGCATCTGCCTCTAACCCTAGGAAGCTCTTTGCCACCTTCTCCTCCCTCCTGAATCCTCCGCCCCCTCCCCCCCCTCCTCCCTCTCTGCAGATGACTTCGTCAACCATTTTGAAAAGAAGGTCGACGACATCCGATCCTCGTTTGCTAAGTCAAACGACACCGCTGGTTCTGCTCACACTGCCCTACCCTGTGCTCTGACCTCTTTCTCCCTCTCTCTCCAGATGAAATCTCGCGTCTTGTGACGGCCGGCCGCCCAACAACCTGCCCGCTTGACCCTATCCTCTCTTCTCCAGACCATTTCCGGAGACCTTCTCCCTTACCTCACCTCACTCATCAACTCATCCCTGACCGTTGGCTACGTCCCTTCCGTCTTCAAGAGCGAGAGTTGCACCCCTTCTGAAAAAACCTACACTCGATCCCTCCGATGTCAACAATTACAGACCAGTATCCCTTCTTTCTTTTCTCTCCAAAACTCTTGAACGTGCCGTCCTTGGCCAGCTCTCCCGCTATCTCTCTCTGAATGACCTTCTTGATCCAAATCAGTCAGGTTTCAAGACTAGTCATTCAACTGAGACTGCTCTCCTCTGTATCACGGAGGCGCTCCGCACTGCTAAAGCTAACTCTCTCTCCTCTGCTCTCATCCTTCTAGATCTATCAGCTGCCTTCGATACTGTGAACCATCAGATCCTCCTCTCCACCCTCTCCGAGTTGGGCATCTCCGGCGCGGCCCACGCTTGGATTGCGTCCTACCTGACAGGTCGCTCCTACCAGGTGGCGTGGCGAGAATCTGTCTCCTCACCACGCGCTCTCACCACTGGTGTCCCCCAGGGCTCTGTTCTTGGCCCTCTCCTATTCTCGCTATACACCAAGTCACTTGGCTCTGTCATAACCTCGCATGGTCTCTCTTATCATTGCTATGCAGATGACACACAATTAATCTTCTCCTTTCCCCCTTCTGATGACCAGGTGGCGAATCGCATCTCTGCATGTCTGGCAGACATATCAGTGTGGATGACGGATCACCACCTCAAGCTGAACCTCGGCAAGACGGAGCTGCTCTTCCTCCCGGGGAAGGACTGCCCGTTCCATGATCTCGCCATCACGGTCGACAACTCCATTGTGTCCTCCTCCCAGAGCGCCAAGAACCTTGGCGTGATCCTGGACAACACCCTGTCGTTCTCTACTAACATCAAGGCGGTGGCCCGTTCCTGTAGGTTCATGCTCTACAACATCCGCAGAGTACGACCCTGCCTCACACAGGAAGCGGCGCAGGTCCTAATCCAGGCACTTGTCATCTCCCGTCTGGATTACTGCAACTCGCTGTTGGCTGGGCTCCCTGCCTGTGCCATTAAACCCCTTCAACTCATCCAGAACGCCAGCCCGTCTGGTGTTCAACCTTCCCAAGTTCTCTCACGTCACCCCGCTCCTCCGTTCTCCCACTGGCTTCCAGTTGAAGCTCGCATCCGCTACAAGACCATGGTGCTTGCCTACGGAGCTGTGAGGGGAACGGCACCTCAGTACCTCCAGGCTCTGATCAGGCCCTACACCCAAACAAGGGCACTGCGTTCATCCACCTCTGGCCTGCTCGCCTCCCTACCACTGAGGAAGTACAGCTCCCGCTCAGCCCAGTCAAAACTGTTCGCTGCCCTGGCCCCCAATGGTGGAACAAACTCCCTCACGACGCCAGGACAGCGGAGTCAATCACCACCTTCCGGAGACACCTGAAACCCCACCTCTTTAAGGAATACCTAGGATAGGTTAAGTAATCCCTCTCACCCCACCCCCCCTAAGTTTTAGATGCACTATTGTTAAGTGACTGTCCCACTGGATGTCATAAGGTGAATGCACCAATTTGTAAGTCGCTCTGGATAAGAGCGTCTGCTAAATGACTTAAATGTAAATGTAAATGTCATCGAGCAGTAATCGAACTTTAGTGCAAGTCATCGCTGGGTAAAAGTGGATAGTAATTACAGCTGCGTTCACATAAAAGGAAAATAAATGGTGTACATAAAATAATAATCTCTGAACACCCCAGCCGAGTTCCCAAACAACTCGACACATCCCGTTGGATCTATTACCCCCCCGCTCAGTCTCAATTCTGTGTTCCGAATAAAACAAAAACCGGGAACAGTTAGCAACGCACAACGTCTCCCTCTCCCCACCAAAGAAATGCCTCATCCTCTCCACCCCGCATTGAGTAAATAACACAGTTGCCCTTGACCAGACCACAGTAAAAGAGGGGAGAAAAATAAAATCAATAGCCCAGCCTACATATACCTCCAAGGGACATAGGGAACCCCAAGTAATAATGGCAACAAAAAAAACATTAGTAGGCCTAGGTTAGGCTATACAGCCCATCCCTCTCAGTTAAAGGAAAATAAATATAAATTGGACAGTTATAATGACATTTAGGGGGTGGGTCTCTGGATATCGGCGATATGTCGTCTTACATCCTTTAGTAATGGCATTAAATCGCATTTAGTCATTGGTCTGTTTCTCATTGGCCAGGATTGTCTTTCAAAAAACGTTTTGCCTCTTCGGGAGTTTTGAAGTGTCGCAAGGCTCCTTGGTGAAGAATCCTGAGCTCGTTTGAGTATTTGAATCCCCTGAAGATGTCTCGGTCAATGGAGTATTTCTTCACTTCGTCAAATTCTCGGTGTATTCCAGCTGACAGGTCCTGGTGTAAAGAGAGTTTGGCATTTCCCACTGTGATGGTGTTGTTTTTCGCCGCCTGTAGGACTCGTTCCTTGTCGGTGAATCTCAGGAAACGCATGGTGATTGGGCGCGGTGGTTGTCTGGCTGCAGGTGGGGGCCTCAGTGCTCGGTGAGCTCTCTCGAGTTCTATGGGCCTGTCGGTGGACAAGGTGGAGCCACTCGGGAAGTTTGTCTTGTAGGTAGCGGATCAGTGGCATGTTTCCCTCTTCTTTTTCGCCCAGATTGAATAGAACACAATTATTCCTTCGCCCCCTGTTTTCCAGGTCCTCTGTTTTCTCTTCCAGATGCTCGATTTTCTTTTTAGCATATGCTATTGTTTCCATGGCATCTGTCAATAAGTTTTCCATGGATAGGATTCGCCCCTCTGCCTCAACCATAAACGCGGGGCGCCTGGACATCTTGTTGTTGATGTCAGGCAAAGCATTTTCCAGGATTGTCACCTTGCCCCCTATCGCACTGAGCTGAGAGTTAATGGCATCTAATTTGGTGTTTAGTTCTGTACGTTGGGATCTCAACTCAGAAAGGATGTCTTCGACAGAGTGAGAGGTTGGAATTCGTTGTGCCTCGTGGGGGAGCGGGTTCTCTTGCTCCTGGCTAATGGCGATAGTTTTTTCTGAAGCGAGCTTCTTCTTGGAGGCTTTTTCCGTCGCTAATACTCGAGTCCGGGTAAAAATGTCACCTGTAGTGTCGCCTTTTGTAGCCGCCATGACTTTTTCTTACTAAAGCTAAATGAGTTTGAACTTGGAGTGGAGGTAAGATTAGGAATTGGAAACTACTTGTGCGGAGCTCTTAGTTCATGCGGCCACCTCGTTCAAGGGTCACGTGATCCCCCACTTGGGTTGTTTTTTAGAGCAGGTTGTGTGTTTAAAAATGAACGGTGCAGTGGAGATTCCTCCAGTATTTACCTGTCTGTGTTTAGGCCTCCTGACTCAGACAACAAAGTTGTGATAGTATAGACCAGGGATATTCAACCCTTTGAGGTCCAGAGCCCAGCTGATTTTCTGTTCTACCTGACCCTATTTTGAGGGGAACAATAAAACCGAACCTATTGAAATGTTTCCAACGGTTGGCGCCTCGCCTCCAGCTCCTACAAAACATTCCAGGTTTCTACTTCTTATAGTGTTTTTCAAACCATGTCTAACCCACTTTGTTTAGTGCATTACTTCATACACCTTGGTAGAGCTATTGTAATATGAATCGCTGGGTACTCACCGTCCACCCCAATTCCCTGAGACAGCGGAACAATGGTCTGGGAGGCGCCGGGTTGCCTGGGAGTCCTCCCGAAGAGTCGGAAATGAAGACCGAGGCAGACATGGTGGGGATCTTAGTGAGATTCAGACACCGGGTGACCCATCCTCCATTACCGAGCATACTACTCACCAATATTCAATAGTTACAAAATAAACTTGACGAACTCAGAGGGAGGATCTGATTCCGCTACATACTGCTTTTCTGAGACTTTTCTCCGACATCCAAACTATACAACCATCAGGTTTTACAGCTCGAGTGGATAGGAAGCAGGTTCTCTCCGGCAAGAGCAAAGTTAGAGGGCTCTGCTTTATGACCAGTAACAAGTGGTGCGACGGGAAAAACGCACAGGAACTTCTGCTCTCCCGACTTTGAATACTATCAGTCATCAAATGTTACCCTTTTTACCTTCTGAGAGAGTTCTCAGGTATTATTGCCATGGCTGTGTAAAAATTCAACCTACGCAGATCGATCAAGATGGCGAGGCACAAGTATAGGGACAAGTGGAGGAGCAATTGAGCTGGTCGGGTATGAGGGGTATGTGGCAGGGGCTTCTAGCGATCACAGATTACAAACAGAAAGCCATGTCAGGGATTAAATACATTTTCTTACGCTTGGAGCAAAACCACTTTGAGCTGCCGAGCCCCTGAGGTCAATGAGGGCAATGTGCATATGGAGGACATATGGAAGTCATTCAAACACATTGACCCTCGCAAGCCTGATGGCCCAGACAACAACCTGTTAGGGATGATGCAGAATGTAATCCCAGTGCAGGAACATCAATCAGCGGAAATTTCAGAGCGCCACCTATAGTTTGATAAAACTCAAACTTTCATTAAAACACACATGCAAGGTACTGAATTAAAGCTACACTCATTGTGAATCTAGCCACCAAGTCAGATTTGGTAGTGCAGTGGACAAGGTAGCGCAGTGGACAAGGTAGCGCAATGGACAAGGTAGCGCAATGGACAAGGTAGCGCAGTGGACAAGGTAGCGCAGTGGACAAGGTAGTGTCGTCTACTGGACAAGGTAGCGCAGTGGACAAGGTAGTGTCGTCTACTGGACAAGGTAGCGCAGTGGACAAGGTAGTGTCGTCTACTGGACAAGGTAGCGCAGTGGACAAGGTAGTGTCGACTACTGGACAAGGTAGAGCAGTGGACAAGGTAGTGTCGACTACTGGACAAGGTAGCGCAGTGGACAAGGTAGTGTCGACTACTGGACAAGGTAGAGTAGTGGACAAGGTAGTGTCGACTACTGGACAAGGTAGCGTAGTGGACAAGGTAGTGTCGACTACTGGACAAGGTAGCGTAGTGGACAAGGTAGTGTCGACTACTGGACAAGGTAGCGTAGTGGACAAGGTAGTGTCGACTACTGGACAAGGTAGCGCAGTGGACAAGGTAGCGCAGTGGACAAGGTAGCGCAGTGGACAAGGTAGCGCAGTGGACAAGGTAGTGTCGTCTACAAGGTAGCGCAGTGGACAAGGTAGTGTCGTCTACAAGGTAGTGCAGTGGACAAGGTAGCGCAGTGGACAAGGTAGCGCAGTGGACAAGGTAGCGCAGTCAACTGGACAAGGTAGTGCAGTGGACAAGGTAGCGCAGTGGACAAGGTAGCGCAGTGGACAAGGTAGTGTCGTCTACAGGACAAGGTAGCACAGTGGACAAGGTAGCGCAGTGGACAAGGTAGCGCAGTGGACAAGGTAGCGCAGTGGACAAGGTAGCGCAGTGGACAAGGTAGCGCAGTGGACAAGGTAGCGCAGTGGACAAGGGAGCGCAGTGGACAAGGTAGTGTCGTCTACAGGACAAGGTAGCGCAGTGGACAAGGTAGTGTCGTCTACAGGACCAGGTAGCGCAGTGGACCAGGTAGCGCAGTGGACCAGGTAGCGCAGTGGACCAGGTAGCGCAGTGGACCAGGTAGCGCAGTGGACCAGGTAGCGCAGTGGACCAGGTAGCGCAGTGGACAAGGTAGCGCAGTGGACAAGGTAGTGTCGTCTTCAAGGTAGCGCAGTGGACAAGGTAGTGTCGTCTACAAGGTAGCGCAGTGGACAAGGTAGTGTCGTCTACAAGGTAGCGCAGTGGACAAGGTAGCGCAGTGGACAAGGTAGCGCAGTGGACAAGGTAGTGTCGTCTACAAGGTAGCGCAGTGGACAAGGTAGCGCAGTGGACAAGGTAGTGCAGTGGACAAGGTAGCGCAGTGGACAAGGTAGCGCAGTGGACAAGGTAGCGCAGTGGACAAGGTAGTGCAGTGGACAAGGTAGTGTCGTCTACAAGGTAGTGTCGTCTACAAGGTAGTGTCGTCTACAAGGTAGCGTAGTGGACAAGGTTGTGTCGTATACAAGGTAGCGCAGTGGACAAGGTAGTGTCGTCTTGTCGTCTACAAGGTAGCGCAGTGGACAAGGTAGTGTCATCTACAAGGTAGCGTAGTGGACAAGGTAGCGTCGTCTACAAGGTAGCGCAGTGGACAAGGTAGCGCAGTGGACAAGGTAGCGCAGTGGACAAGGTAGCGCAGCGGACAAGGTAGCGCAGCGGACAAGGTAGCGCAGCGGACAAGGTAGCGCAGCGGACAAGGTAGCACAGCGGACAAGGTAGTGCAGTGGACAAGGTAGCGCAGTGGACAAGGTAGTGTCGTCTACTGGACAAGGTAGCGCAGTGGACAAGGTAGCGCACTTTCATTAAAACACACATGCAAGGTACTGAATTAAAGCTACACTCATTGTGAATCTAGCCACCAAGTCAGATTTGGTAGTGCAGTGGACAAGGTAGCGCAGTGGACAAGGTAGCGCAATGGACAAGGTAGCGCAATGGACAAGGTAGCGCAGTGGACAAGGTAGCGCAGTGGACAAGGTAGTGTCGTCTACTGGACAAGGTAGCGCAGTGGACAAGGTAGTGTCGTCTACTGGACAAGGTAGCGCAGTGGACAAGGTAGTGTCGTCTACTGGACAAGGTAGCGTAGTGGACAAGGTAGTGTCGACTACTGGACAAGGTAGAGTAGTGGACAAGGTAGTGTCGACTACTGGACAAGGTAGCGTAGTGGACAAGGTAGTGTCGACTACTGGACAAGGTAGCGCAGTGGACAAGGTAGCGCAGTGGACAAGGTAGCGCAGTGGACAAGGTAGTGTCGTCTACAAGGTAGCGCAGTGGACAAGGTAGTGTCGTCTACAAGGTAGCGCAGTGGACAAGGTAGCGCAGTGGACAAGGTAGCGCAGTGGACAAGGTAGCGTACTGGACAAGGTAGCGTACTGGACAAGGTAGCGTACTGGACAAGGTAGCGTACTGGACAAGGTAGCGTACTGGACAAGGTAGCGCACTGGACAAGGTAGCGCACTGGACAAGGTTGCGCAGTGGACAAGGTTGCGCAGTGGACAAGGTAGCGCAGTGGACAAGGTAGCGCAGTGGACAAGGTAGTGTCGTCTACAGGACAAGGTAGCGCAGTGGACAAGGTAGCGCAGTGGACAAGGTAGCGCAGTGGACAAGGTAGTGTCGTCTTCAAGGTAGCGCAGTGGACAAGGTAGTGTCGTCTTCAAGGTAGCGCAGTGGACAAGGTAGTGTCGTCTTCAAGGTAGCGCAGTGGACAAGGTAGTGTCGTCTTCAAGGTAGCGCAGTGGACAAGGTAGTGTCGTCTTCAAGGTAGCGCAGTGGACAAGGTAGTGTCGTCTTCAAGGTAGCGCAGTGGACAAGGTAGTGTCGTCTTCAAGGTAGCGCAGTGGACAAGGTAGTGTCGTCTTCAAGGTAGCGCAGTGGACAAGGTAGTGTCGTCTTCAAGGTAGCGCAGTGGACAAGGTAGTGTCGTCTTCAAGGTAGCGCAGTGGACAAGGTAGTGTCGTCTTCAAGGTAGCGCAGTGGACAAGGTAGTGTCGTCTTCAAGGTAGCGCAGTGGACAAGGTAGTGTCGTCTTCAAGGTAGCGCAGTGGACAAGGTAGTGTCGTCTTCAAGGTAGGGCAGTGGTCAAGGTAGTGTCGTCTACAAGGTAGCGCAGTGGACAAGGTAGTGTCGTCTACAAGGTAGCGCAGTGGACAAGGTTGTGTCGTCTACAAGGTAGCGCAGTGGACAAGGTAGTGTCGTCTACAAGGTAGCGCAGTGGACAAGGTAGCGTCGTCTACAAGGTAGCGCAGTGGACAAGGTAGCGTCGTCTACAAGGTAGCGCAGTGGACAAGGTAGCGCAGTGGACAAGGTAGCGCAGTGGACAAGGTAGCGCAGTGGACAAGGTAGCGCAGTGGACAAGGTAGCGCAGTGGACAAGGTAGTGTCGTCTACAGGACAAGGTAGCGCAGTGGACAAGGTAGTGTCGTCTACAGGACAAGGTAGCGCAGTGGACAAGGTAGTGTCGTCTACAGGACAAGGTAGCGCAGTGGACCAGGTAGCGCAGTGGACCAGGTAGCGCAGTGGACCAGGTAGCGCAGTGGACCAGGTAGCGCAGTGGACCAGGTAGCGCAGTGGACCAGGTAGCGCAGTGGACAAGGTAGCGCAGTGGACCAGGTAGCGCAGTGGACAAGGTAGCGCAGTGGACAAGGTAGTGTCGTCTTCAAGGTAGCGCAGTGGACAAGGTAGTGTCGTCTACAAGGTAGCGCAGTGGACAAGGTAGTGTCGTCTACAAGGTAGCGCAGTGGACAAGGTAGTGTCGTCTACAAGGTAGCGCAGTGGACAAGGTAGTGTCGTCTACAAGGTAGCGCAGTGGACAAGGTAGCGTCGTCTACAAGGTAGCGCAGTGGACAAGGTAGCGCAGTGGACAAGGTAGCGCAGTGGACAAGGTAGCGCAGTGGACAAGGTAGCGCAGTGGACAATGTAGTGTCATCTACAAGGTAGTGTCGTCTACAAGGTAGCGTAGTGGACAAGGTTGTGTCGTATACAAGGTAGCGCAGTGGACAAGGTAGTGTCGTCTACAAGGTAGCGCAGTGGACAAGGTAGCGTCATCTACAAGGTAGCGCAGTGGACAAGGTAGCGCAGTGGACAAGGTAGCGCAGTGGACAAGGTAGCGTCGTCTACAAGGTAGCGCAGTGGACAAGGTAGCGCAGCGGACAAGGTAGCGCAGCGGACAAGGTAGCGCAGCGGACAAGGTAGCGCAGCGGACAAGGTAGTGCAGCCTACTGAACACTTGGGAACATTGGATCCATCAGACCTGGATCTGTTTAGCACAATGGAGCAAAAATGTTTCCAAGAGGTGACCAGTCAAAAAATCAGACAATACTAGCCGCTGCTCTAAGCTTTTACACTACATGTCTATTTAAAGTCAATGCTAATATTTCTAGATTGAGATAGCAACTGCAGTAGTGTTTAATTTTCATTGTGCTTTGAAACATTTGCATGAAGCCAAACTCAACCCAGGGATGAGAAAGTTAAGGGAGACTATAACAGAAGAGAAAGACTGTTGGTTCTCACAGTTTAGTTATCTGCTGTGTTTGAGCTTCTGTTCATCAATGCTTATTAACGCTCTGGAGACAGAAGCCTCTGTGTGTGTCAGTTAAACACTTTCCTGTGGTTGTGAAACGTGCGCGGCAGAGCACATGAAGTGGTTAGAGCGTTGGGCCAGTAACCGAAAGGTTGCTGGATCGAATCCCTGAGCGGACAAGGTAAAACTCTGTTGTTCTGCCCCTGAGCAAGGCTGTGAACCCACTTCACCGGGCGCCGAAGATGTGGATGTTGATTATGGCAGCACCCGCACCTCTCTGAATCAGAGGGGGGTTGGGTTAAATGAGGAAGACCTACCTCTCTGATTGAGGGGGGTTGGGTTAAATGAGGAAGACACACCTCTCTGATTGAGGGGGGTTGGGTTAAATGAGGAAGACACACCTCTCTGATTGAGGGGGTTGGGTTAAATGAGGAAGACACACCTCTCTGATTGAGGGGGTTGGGTTAAATGAGGAAGACACACCTCTCTGATTGAGGGGGGTTGGGTTAAATGAGGAAGACACACCTCTCTGATTGAGGGGGTTGGGTTAAATGAGGAAGACACACCTCTCTGATTGAGGGGGTTGGGTTAAATGAGGAAGACACACCTGAGGGGGATTAGGTTAAATGAGGAAGACACACCTCTGAGGGGGTTGGGTTAAATGAGGAAGACACACCTCTGAGGGGGTTGGGTTAAATGAGGAAGACACACCTGAGGGGGGTTGGGTTAAATGAGGAAGACACACCTCTGAGGGGGGTTGGGTTAAATGAGGAAGACACACCTCTGAGGGGGGTTGGGTTAAATGAGGAAGACACACCTCTGATTGATGGGGTTAAATGAGGAAGACACACCTCTGAGGGGGGTTGGGTTAAATGAGGAAGACACACCTCTGAGGGGGGTTGGGTTAAATGAGGAAGACACACCTCTGAGGGGGGTTGGGTTAAATGAGGAAGACACACCTCTGAGGGGGGTTGGGTTAAATGAGGAAGACACACCTCTGATTGATGGGGTTAAATGAGGAAGACACACCTCTGAGGGGGGTTGGGTTAAATGAGGAAGACACACCTCTGATTGATGGGGGTTGGGTTAAATGAGGAAGACACACCTCTGATTGATGGGGGTTGGGTTAAATGAGGAAGACACACCTCTGATTGATGGGGGTTGGGTTAAATGAGGAAGACACACCTCTGATTGATGGGGGTTGGGTTAAATGAGGAAGACACACCTCTGATTGAGGGGGTTGGGTTAAATGAGGAAGACACACCTCTGATTGATGGGGGTTGGGTTAAATGAGGAAGACACACCTCTGATTGATGGGGGTTGGGTTAAATGAGGAAGACACACCTCTGATTGATGGGGGTTGGGTTAAATGAGGAAGACACACCTCTGATTGATGGGGGTTGGGTTAAATGAGGAAGACACACCTCTCTTGATTGGGGGTTGGGTTAAATGAGGAAGACACACCTCTCTGATTGAGGGGGTTGGGTTAAATGAGGAAGACACACCTGATTGGGGGGTTAGGTTAAATGAGGAAGACACACCTCTGATGGGGGTTGGGTTAAATGAGGAAGACACACCTCTGAGGGGGGTTGGGTTAAATGAGGAAGACACACCTCTGATTGGGGGGTTGGGTTAAATGAGGAAGACACACCTCTGAGGGGGTTGGGTTAAATGAGGAAGACACACCTCTGATTGATGGGGTTAAATGAGGAAGACACACCTCTGAGGGGGTTGGGTTAAATGAGGAAGACACACCTGATTGATGGGGTTGGGTTAAATGAGGAAGACACACCTGATTGATGGGGGTTGGGTTAAATGAGGAAGACACACCTCTGATTGATGGGGTTAAATGAGGAAGACACACCTCTGAGGGGGTTGGGTTAAATGAGGAAGACACACCTCTGATTGATGGGGGTTGGGTTAAATGAGGAAGACACACCTCTGATTGATGGGGGTTGGGTTAAATGAGGAAGACACACCTCTGATGGGGGTTGGGTTAAATGAGGAAGACACACCTGATTGATGGGGGTTGGGTTAAATGAGGAAGACACACCTGATTGATGGGGGTTGGGTTAAATGAGGAAGACACACCTCTGATTGATGGGGGTTGGGTTAAATGAGGAAGACACACCTCTGATTGATGGGGGTTGGGTTAAATGAGGAAGACACACCTCTGAGGGGGGTTGGGTTAAATGAGGAAGACACACCTCTGAGGGGGGTTGGGTTAAATGAGGAAGACACACCTCTCTGATTCAGAGGGGGGTTGGGTTAAATGAGGAAGACACACCTCTCTGATTCAGAGGGGGATTGGGTTAAATGAGGAAGACACACCTCTCTGATTCAGAGGGGGGGGGGTTGGGTTAAATGAGGAAGACACACCTCTGATTCAGAGGGGGGTTGGGTTAAATGAGGAAGACACCTCTCTGATTCAGAGGGGGGTTGGGTTAAATGAGGAAGACACACCTCTCTGATTCAGAGGGGGGGTTGGGTTAAATGAGGAAAACACACCTCTCTGATTCAGAGGGGGGGTTGGGTTAAATGAGGAAGACACACCTCTCTGATTCAGAGGGGGGTTGGGTTAAATGAGGAAGAAACATTTCAGTTGAATACATTCCGCTCTGAAAAAGATCTGATGTGAAAAGATCTGATTGGTTTGAAAAATATGAAATATGTGACTCGTTTCAGGAAACAAGGTGCATGTCATGCGTCACTACGTCACAGGAGAGCCATTTGAATGTAAACTTTGTTTTTATTAATCAAAATGCCTTCTGGAACACGTCAACTTTCATGTGCCTCAATAACAAACTTGTATGTTTCTGTAAAAACAATTTCAAAATTATGAGCATAGTTGGTTTAGCCACAGATAAAGGCAGCAACCTTCCCGCTAGCCATGATTGGCTGAGATAATGAGTGGGATGGACATGCTGAGAGAGGAGAGAGGATTGGTCTGCCATGTAGCAAGCTTCTGTCTATAATATGAGCCGGTCAGTATGTAATGTAATATTTTCTAACGCTGCTTTTCTGAATGACATCACGTAGTAGAACTGCATAAGTGTTGCTCTCCATTTTCTGGAGGACAGAGTTTTGAAATCAGTGGAATTAGAGTATGATAGCTAAGGAATTCTGCCGTTCGTTTGCAAATATGCAGACGGAGTCGAAAAGAGAACACAGAGAAGGCTGTTGTATAAAACCCCTGTCTCCAGATTACATCTTCAAACTAAAGGTAACCGTGACAGAGAGGGAGAAGCATCCAGCCATGTATACGGATAACAGAGTCTAGCTAACTTCATTTTCATATATTACACATTTCTAATTTTGTCAAAGTTGTTTTAATTTAAAGTTAAAGTGTACTGTTAGCTAGCTAACGTTAGCTGGCTGGTGTGAGAATAATCAAAATACACAACGCAGAGGACTAAACGTCAAACGTTAGCCACAGATAGGGAATGAATGATCAATGGAAATAGTTGTCTTTCTGTAATTAGAGAATGAATGATCAATGGAAATAGTTGTCTTTCTGTAATTAGAGAATGAATGATCAATGGAAATAGTTGTCTTTCTGTAATTAGAGAATGAATGATCAATGGAAATAGTTGTCTTTCTGTAATAGGGAATTAATGATTAATGGAAATAGTTGTCTTTCTGTAATAGGGAATTAATGATCAATGGAAGTAGTTGTCATTCTGTAATTAGGGAATGAATGGGTCTGAGACACGGGAGGCGTTTCAGTCTGGGACTCATAGCTACATGTGGCATGTTCTCACTGATCTGAATTGTCTATACATTGGGCCTGAAACAGGATACTTGGTAATTGGCCATTGGCCCAGTTTTACTGCAAGGAATTATAATTGGTCAACCACAGGCTGGGTTATAAATAACATCCTGTTCCTTTGTTCTGTGGAGAAGACATATTGAGAACAGGGAAAATATGTCTGGTCCAATGCAGAATAACCAATCCTTTAGATATTATTCTAAACTAACAAGCTGTAATTGATGTAGCTTGACAGACATATTTAACAATAAAAGGGATTCCTTTGGGCCACGTGTCATTTGAATGTACCCCAGATTCCCAAATAATCGAATGATTTATGAATGTCTATTTCAATGACAAGGCGAGAAACACACACGGGCCATTTCATTTGAATAGCGCAGCCTAATTGCTGATATCTGTCAATCGTTATATCACGTCTAATTATATGTGCCCAGCCTCCCCACGTTGACCTGATCAATCCTCCTGATTAGTGATAATTGCTATGACAACACATCAGCTGTGAGAGCTCGTGCTGTAGTGGCCAGGAGGCGAACTAGAGAATAATTTTAGCCTACTGAATACACTGTAGACAACATACCATATTATAAATACCCATTACAACCACAAAATCAACTAGGCTACAAACACCCAGGCTGCATCACATCTGGCTGTGATTGGGAGTCCCGTAGGGCGGCGCACAATTGGCCCAGCGTCGTCATTGATAAGAATGTGTTTTTAACAGACTTGCCCAGTTAAATAAAACATGTTACTTTTATTAAATATAATAGCCTAACACTGTCAACAGTCCTGCACTCAACCTGCTCCAATCACATGGTTTATTAAAGGCCAAACACCAAACTTTTTATAAGTTATCAATTCGTTTTTCAACAGCTGCGATAAAACGTCAATGTATAAAAATGCGAGCATCAACTAAATGAACCACTTCATTATCTACCCGATTATCATCATATTTAAATACCTTAGTTTTGTCTAGAATGTCTACCTTCTGCAACATTTTAACCAAACGAACATAACCAAAATGATTAGCGCCAGCGCTGTTTCTGCAAAGAGAACATCTTGTCTCGTCTCCACCCCCGAAGCTTTTACACATCAATTACACAGAACAGTGTTCAATTACCAACAGCGCCGCTACTCACCAATACTTCAGATATCAGATCATCATTAGTGAAAATATAGTCACAATCCAAGCGACACAATTGCACTTTATCCTCGAACAGACCTCTCGCTTTTGTCTCGACTGTAGCAGAGCACACTGTCAGTGGCAGCCTTCCCCTTGTCTGAGACAGACCGCTCCGCAGCGCAGCCTCCTCGTCACTGGAAAAACCGTGACGCAGCGGTGCCACAGGGAGGCTGGCTGCCCACGCTGCTTCCTGCCTGAGAGACAGACCGAGAAAGCTGCCTGGCTGAGAGACAGACAGAGGAGACAGACAGAGAAAACAGACAGACAGACAGACAGACAGACAGACAGACAGACAGACAGACAGACAGACAGACAGACAGAGAAAGCTGCCTGGCCGAGAGACAGACAGAGGAGACAGACAGAGAAAGCTGCCTGGCTGACAGACAGACAGACAGACAGACAGACAGACAGACAGACAGACAGACAGACAGACAGACAGACAGACAGACAGACAGACAGACAGAGAAAGCTGCCTGGCTCAACTGGACTATTTACATGCACTGTCTATTCTTCCAGTAGAAAACAAACAAATAGTTGAAGAACAATATTTAAAGTACATATTGGAAATGTGTTGAGGATAAAAATGTTTATGCGTACAATGGAAACAGTGCGCTTCCCACAGTGTACAATGGAAATAGTATCAAATCCATTTTTTATTGATTCATATCAATGTTTAGCTGATGTTATTGTGGGTGTAGCTTGTGTTTCTAGCTCCAACAGTGCAGTAGTCTCTAACAATACACATATCTAAAAGTTTTAAAAAATCAATTTAGAATAATAGTGAAGACATCAAAGCTATGAAATAACACATGTAACCAAAAAATGTGTCCAAAATATATTTGGTCTCCTGGGGGATCTCCTCCCAGACCTGGACTAAAGCATCCGCCAAATCCTGGACAGTCTGTGGTGCAACATGGCGTTGGTGGATGGAGCAAGACATGATGTCCCAGATGTGCTCAATTGGATTCAGATCTGGGGAACGGGCGGGCCAGTCCATAGCATCAATGCCTTCCTCTTGCAGGAACTGCTGACACACTCCAGCCACATGAGGTCTAGCATTGTCTTTCATTAGGAGGAACCCAGGGCCAACCGCACCAGCATATTGTCTTACAAAGGGTCTGAGGATCTCATCTCGGTACCTAATGGCAGTCAGGCTACCTCTGGCAAGCACATGGAGGGCTGTGTGGCCCCCCAAAGAAATGCCACCCCACACCATGACTGACCCACCGCCAAACCGGTCATGCTGGAGGATGTTGCAGGCAGCAGAACGTTCTCCACGGCGTCTCCAGACTCTGTCACGTCTATCACATGTGCTCAGTGTGAATCTGCTTCCATCTGTGAAGAGCACAGGGAGCCAGTGGCGAATTTGCCAATCTTGGTGTTCTCTGGCAAATGCAAAACGTCCTGCACGGTGTTGGGCTGTAAGCACAACCCCCACCTGTGGACGCCGGGCCCTCATACCACCCTCATGGAGTCTGTGTCTGACCGTTTGAGCAGACACATGCACATTTGTGGCCTGCTGGAGGTCATTTTGCAGGGCTCTGGCAGTGCTCCCCCTGCTCCTCCTTGCACAAAGGCGGAGGTAGCGGTCCTGCTGCTGGGTTGTTGCCCTCCTACGGCCTCCTCCATGTCTCCTGATGTACTGGCCTGTGTCCTGGTAGCGCCTCCATGCTCTGGACACTACGCTGACAGACACAACAAACCTTCTTGCCACAGCTCGCATTGATGTGCCATGCTGGATGAGCTGTGCTACCTGAGCCACTTGTGTGGGTTATAGACTCCGTCTCAAGCTACCACTAGAGTGAAAGCACCGGCAGTATTCAAAAGTGACCAAAACATCAGCCAGGAAGCATAGGAACTGAGAAGTGGTCTGTGGTCACCACCTGCAGAACCACTACTTTATTAGGGGTGTCTTGCTAATTGCCTATAATTTCCACCTGTTGTCTATTCCATTTGCACAACAGCATGTGAAATTTATTGTCAATCAGTGTTGCTTCCTAAGTGGACAGTTTGATTTCACAGAAGTGTGATTGACTTGGAGTTCCATTGTGTTGTTTAAGTGTTCCCTTTATTTTTTGGAGCAGTGTAGTATTATATAACATGATATACAGTAATTATATACAGCATTATATATAACATTATATATATATATTATAATATACAGTATATACAGAATTATATATAACAGTATATGTATATTATAATATACAGTATTATATATAACATTTTATATAACAGTTTTTATATTATAATATACAGTATTATATATAACATTATATATAACATTATATATATTATAATATACAGAATTATATATAACATATATACAGCATATACAGCATTATATACAGTATTATGTACAGTATTATACACAGTATTATATACAGCATTATATACATATTATAGTATTACATATAGTATTATATACATTGTTATATATAACATTATATATATATATATATCATAATATACAGTATTATAACATTATATATAGTATTATATGCATTATAATATACAGTATTATATACAGCATTATATATAACATTTTATATATCATTTATTATATTATAATATACAGAATTATATATAACATCATATATAATATTATAATATACAGAATTATATATAACATCATATATAATATTATAATATACAGTATTATATATAACATCATATATAATATTATAATATACAGAATTATATATAACATCATATATAATATTATAATATACAGTATTATATATAACATATCTATTATAATATACAGCTGAGAGCTGAGGCTCTGACTGGTTGTTCTAATAAAGAGTACACAGGCCGGGCAGAGAGCTGAGAGCTGAGGCTCTGACTGGTTGTTCTAATAAAGAGTACACAGGCCGGGCAGAGAGCTGAGAGCGGAGGCTCTGACTGGTTAATAATAATATAATAATAATAATAATATATGCCATTTAGCAGACGCTTTTATCCAAAGCGACTTACAGTCATGTGTGCATACATTCTACGTATGGGTGGTCCCGGGGATCGAACCCACTACCCTGGCGTTACAAGCGCCATGCTCTACCAACTGAGCTACAGAAGGACCACTCTTGGTTGTTCTAATAAAGAGTACACAGGCCGGGCAGAGAGCTGAGGCTCTGACTGGTTGTTCTAATAAAGAGTACACAGGCCGGGCAGAGAGCGGAGGTTCTGACTGGTTGTTCTAATAAAGAGTACACAGGCCGGGCAGAGAGCTGAGGCTCTGACTGGTTGTTTTAATAAAGAGTACACAGGCCGGGCAGAGAGCTGAGGTTCTGTCTGGTCTCTACTCTATCTCCTTGAGGTCTCCAGTCCCACAGAATCCCTCCTTTAGATAAACAAGAAAAAGATCCAGGGAACAGCGGTGCACAAATGTTTTCTTTCGCCTTCCAAGAAAGGGAGCTGTGTTGGAGAGGGGAGGAGGGGTGAGGAACAGTGGGAGGAGGAGGAGGAGGAGGAGCAGGGGGAGGGGAGCCTCTGGTGCCACGGCCACTGAATCAGGCCTGCATTCATTAGAGACATTCTCTTTAAAAGTGTGCCAAACCGTTGGCCAAGAGCACAATAATGTCCCTCAATGCTTTCCATCTGCGCAGCAAGAAAGGGCCGTGGCCACGGCCCCATATAAATGTATGGTCATCATAAAACGTCTCCTACCGAAAATGACAGGGCCTATTGACTAGTATCAATTGCTCCAACATCAGCAAAAAGACCTGGAGGAAACATCTCATCAATGGCTCCAAAATCAGGGGAGGAAACATCTCATCAATGGCCCCAACATCAGGGGAGGAAACATCTCATCAATGGCCCCAACATCATGGGAGGAAACATCTCATCAATGGCCCCAACATCAGGGGAGGAAACATCTCATCAATGGCCCCAACATCAGGGGAGGAAACATCTCATCAATGGCCCCAACATCAGGGGAGGAAACATCTCATCAATGGCCCCAACATCAGGGGAGGAAACATCTCATCAATGGCCCCAACATCAGGGGAGGAAACATCTCATCAATGGCCCCAACATCAGGGAAGGAAACATCTCATCAATGGCCCCAACATCAGGGGAGGAAACATCTCATCAATGGCCCCAACATCAGGGGAGGAAACATCTCATCAATGGCCCCAACATCAGGGGAGGAAACATCTCATCAATGGCCCCAACATCAGGGGAGGAAACATCTCATCAATGGCCCCAACATCAGGGGAGGAAACATCTCATCAATGGCCCCAACATCAGGGGAGGAAAATCTCATCAATGGCCCCAACATCAGGGGAGGAAAAATCTCATCAATGGCCCCAACATCAGGGGAGGAAACATCTCATCAATGGCCCCAAGAGAGAGAGAGAGCACACTTTACTACATCAGACCACATTTTACTACAGACGAGACCGACCAGACTACACCAATTAGTCTAGCCAGATATCAGTTAGTCTTGCAGGTATCAATTAGTCTAGAAAGATATCAATTAGTCCAGCCAGCTATCAATTAGTCCAGCCAGCTATCAATTAGTCCATGCCAGATATCAATTAGTCTAGCCAGCTATCAGTTAGTCTAGCCAGCTATCAATTAGTCTAGCAAGCTATTAATTAGTCCAGCCAGCTATCAATTAGTCCATGGCAGCTATCAATGAGTCCATGCCAGCTATCAATTAGTCTAGCCTGCTATCAATTAGTCTAGCCAGATATCAATTAGTCCATGCCAGCTATCAATTAGTCTAGCCTGCTATCAATTAGTCTAGCCAGATATCAATTAGTCCATGCCAGCTATCAATTAGTCTAGCCAGATATCAATTAGTCTAGCCAGATATCAATTAGTCTAGCCAGATATCAATTAGTCTTGCCAGATATCAATTAGTCTAGCCTGCTATCAATTAGTCTAGCCAGATATCAATTAGTCCATGCCAGCTATCAATTAGTCTAGCCTGCTATCAATTAGTCTAGCCAGATATCAATTAGTCCATGCCAGCTATCAATTAGTCTAGCCAGATATCAATTAGTCTAGCCAGATATCAATTAGTCTAGCCAGATATCAATTAGTCTTGCCAGATATCAATTAGTCTAGCCTGCTATCAATTAGTCTAGCCAGATATCAATTAGTCCTTGCCAGCTATCAATTAGTCTAGCCAGATATCAATTAGTCTAGCCAGATATCAATTAGTCTAGCCAGATATCAATTAGTCTTGCCAGATATCAATTAGTCTAGCCAGATATCAATTAGTCTAGCCAGATATCAATTAGTCTAGCCAGCTATCAATTAGTCTAGCCAGATATCAATTAGTCTTGCCAGATATCAATTAGTCTAGCCAGCTATCAATTAGTCTAGCCAGATATCAATTAGTCTAGCCAGCTATCAATTAGTCTAGCCAGCTATCAATTAGTCTAGCCAGATATCAAATAGTCTTGCCAGATATCAATTAGTCTAGCCAGCTATCAATTAGTCTAGCCAGATATCAATTAGTCTAGCCAGCTATCAATTAGTCTAGCCAGATATCAATTAGTCTATTATTATATATTATTATATTATTAGTCTAGCCAGATATCAATTAGTCTATTATTATATATTATTATATTATTAGTCTAGCCAGATATCAATTAGTCTAGCCAGCTATCAATTAGTCTAGCCAGATATCAATTAGTCTAGCCAGCTATCTAAACCCTGTAGTTATCACGGACAAATTACTATCTGGGTCCAGGGGACCTGAACTCCAGGGGCCGCCATTGATTTTGTTAGATAATCTCACTCTGATATCATAGGAATATGGCATAAGTCATGGCAAAATGGTAAGAATTGCAGGGCATTAACTTTAAAGCTGCACATTTGTCTCTCTGCCATCTAGAAGGATCCACTGAAATGTTTTGGTAGGGACACACACACACACACACACACACACACACACACACACACACACACACACACACACACACACACACACACACACACACACACACACACACACACACACACACAGAGAGAGAGAGAGTCTGTTAGAGGAAACCCCCAGACATAGAGCGACAGCCCGTACATTACGACTTAGTTAGGATGTGAAAAGACCCATTGGAAACAGCCAGTATCTGCTTTCACAGAAAACAGCACCATGACAACACTTGTCTAAAACATCTTTAATGAATGATTCCCCTTGCAGAACAACCACAAACACTTTATAATCATATCAACACACCAATAAGAGATATTAAACACCAGAAATACTCTGAGGGGGGATAAAAATAGATGTTGACAACGAGTTTTAATGTCACCTGCATAAGTACAGTGAAATGCCTTCCTTGAAGAACCAAACCCAACAGTGCAGTAATCAATATCAATGGAGACCTACAGATAACAAGGTAGAACAAACACACAAGATATAAGAAGAAGAACACGAGAAAGGAAGAAGCTACTGTACAGTTTATACAGGGTCAGTACTATATTAACAATGTACAGGGATACTGGAGTGATGGAGGTAGATATGTAGAGGGGGAAGGTGACTATATACAGGGTCAGTACTATATTAACAATGTACAGGGATACTGGAGTGATGGAGGTAGATATGTAGAGGGGTAAGGTGACTATATACAGGGTCAGTACTATATTAACAATGTACAGCCGCGCCCTCAGAGCTTGCGCAGACCAGCTGGCCGGTGTGTTTACGGACATATTCAATCAATCCCTATACCAGTCTGCTGTTCCCACATGCTTCAAGAGGGCCACCATTGTTCCTGTTCCCAAGAAAGCTAAGGTAACTGAGCTAAACGACTACCGGCCCGTAGCACTCACTTCCGTCATCATGAAGTGCTTTGAGAGACTAGTCAAGGACCATATCACCTCCACCCTACCTGACACCCTAGACCCACTCCAATTTGCTTACCGCCCAAATAGGTCCACAGACGATGCAATCTCAACCACACTGCACACTGCCCTAACCCACCTGGACAAGAGGAATACCTATGTGAGAATGCTGTTCATCGACTACAGCTCGGCATTCAACACCATAGTACCCTCCAAGCTCGTCATCAAGCTCGAGACCCTGGGTCTCGACCCCGCCCTGTGCAACTGGGTACTGGACTTCCTGACGGGCCGCCCCCAGGTGGTGAGGGTAGGCAACAACATCTCCTCCCCGCTGATCCTCAACACGGGGCCCCACAAGGGTGCGTTCTGAGCCCTCTCCTGTACTCCCTGTTCACTCACGACTGCGTGGCCACGCACGCCTCCAACTCAATCATCAAGTTTGCGGACGACACAACAGTGGTAGGCTTGATTACCAACAACGACGAGACGGCCTACAGGGAGGAGGTGAGGGCCCTCGGAGTGTGGTGTCAGGAAAATAACCTCACACTCAATGTCAACAAAACTAAGGAGATGATTGTGGACTTCAGGAAACAGCAGAGGGAACACCCCCCTATCCACATCGATGGAACAGTAGTGGAGAGGGTAGCTAGTTTTAAGTTCCTCGGCATACACATCACAGACAAACTGAATTGGTCCACTCACACTGACAGCGTCGTGAAGAAGGCGCAGCAGCGCCTATTCAACCTCAGGAGGCTGAAGAAATTCGGCTTGTCACCAAAAGCACTCACAAACTTCTACAGATGCACAATCGAGAGCATATCCTGGCGGGCTGTATCACCGCCTGGTACGGCAACTGCTCCGCCCTCAACCGTAAGGCTCTCCAGAGGGTAGTGAGGACTGCACAATGCATCACCGGGGGCAAACTACCTGCCCTCCAGGACACCTACACCACCCGTTGTTACAGGAAGGCCATAAAGATCATCAAGGACATCAACCACCCGAACCACTGCCTGTTCACCCCGCTATCATCCAGAAGGCGAGGTCAGTACAGGTGCATCAAAGCTGGGACCGAGGGACTGAAAAACAGCTTCTATCTCAAGGCCATCAGACTGTTAAACAGCCACCACTAACATTGAGTGGCTGCTGCCAACACACTGTCATTGACACTGACCCAACTCCAGCCATTTTAATAATGGGAATTGATGGGAAATGATGTAAATATATCACTAGCCACTTTAAACAATGCTACCTTATATAATGTTACTTACCCTACATTATTCATCTCATATGCATATGTATATACTGTACTCTACATCATCGACTGCATCCTTATGTAACACATGTATCACTAGCCACTTTAACTATGCCACTTTGTTTACTTTGTCTACACACTCATCTCATATGTATATACTGTACTCGATACCATCTACTGTATGCTGCTCTGTACCATCACTCATTCATATATCCTTATGTACATGTTCCTTATCCCCTTACACTGTGTATAAGACAGTAGTTTTGGAATTGTTAGTTAGATTACTTGTTGGTTATCACTGCATTGTCGGAACTAGAAGCACAAGCATTTCGCTACACTCGCATTAACATCTGCTAACCATGTGTATGTGACAAATAAAATTTGATTTGATTTGATTTGATTTACAGGGATACTGGAGTGATGGAGGTAGATATGTAGAGGGGTAAGGGAACTATATACAGGGTCAGCACCATATTAACAATGTACAGGGATACTGGAGTGATGGAGGTAGATATGTAGAGGGGTAAGGTGACTATATACAGGGTCAGTACCATATTAACAATGTACAGGGATACTGGAGTGATGGAGGTAGATATGTATAGGGTAAGGTGACTATATACAGGGTCAGTACCATATTAACAATGTACAGGGATACTGGAGTGATGGAGGTAGATATGTATAGGGGGAAGGAGACTATATACAGGGTCAGCACCATATTAACAATGTACAGGGATACTGGAGTGATGGAGGTAGATATGTATAGGGGGAAGGGGACAGGGATACTGGAGTGATGGAGGTAGATATGTATAGGGGGAAGGGGACAGGGATACTGGAGTGATGGAGGTAGATATGTATAGGGGGAAGGAGACAGGGATACTGGAGTGATGGAGGTAGATATGTATAGGGGGAAGGAGACTATATACAGGTTCAGTACCATATTAACAATGTACAGGGATACTGGAGTGATGGAGGTAGATATGTATAGGGGTAAGGAGACTATATACAGGTTCAGTACCATATTAACAATGTACAGGGATACTGGAGTGATGGAGGTAGATATGTATAGGGGGAAGGAGACAGGGATACTGGAGTGATGGAGGTAGATATGTATAGGGGTAAGGGGACAGGGATACTGGAGTGATGGAGGTAGATATGTAGAGGGGGAAGGAGACAGGGATACTGGAGTGATGGAGGTAGATATGTATAGGGGGAAGGGGACAGGGATACTGGAGTGATGGAGGTAGATATGTATAGGGGTAAGGGGACAGGGATACTGGAGTGATGGAGGTAGATATGTAGAGGGGGAAGGAGACAGGGATACTGGAGTGATGGAGGTAGATATGTAGAGGGGGAAGGTGACTATTCATAAATTAACACTGTCAAGGAACAGGGTTCAGAACCCATTTTGAGTTAACACTAACACTGTGTGTTCTGTTCCTGTGTGTTCTGTTTTGTGTATTCTGTTCCTGTGTGTTCTTTGTGTTCTGTTCCTGTGTGTTCTGTTTTGTGTATTCTGTTCCTGTGTGTTCTGTTTTGTGTATTCTGTTCCTGTGTGTTCTGTGTGTTCTGTTCCTGTGTGTTCTGTTTTGTGTATTCTGTTCCTGTGTGTTCTGTGTGTTCTGTTCCTGTGTGTTCTGTTTTGTGTATTCTGTTCCTGTGTGTTCTGTGTGTTCTGTTCCTGTGTGTTCTGTTTTGTGTATTCTGTTCCTGTGTGTTCTGTTTTGTGTATTCTGTTCCTGTGTGTTCTGTGTGTTCTGTTCCTGTGTGTTCTGTTTTGTGTATTCTGTTCCTGTGTGTTCTGTTCTGTGTATTCTGTTCCTGTGTGTTCTGTGTGTTCTGTTCCTGTGTGTTCCGTGTATTCTGTTCCTGTGTGTTCTGTTCTGTGTATTCTGTTCCTGTGTGTTCTGTGTATTCTGTTCCTGTGTGTTCTGTTCTGTGTGTTCTGTTCCTGTGTATTCTGTTTCTGTGTATTCTGTTCCTGCGTGTTCTGTTCTGTGTATTCTGTTCCTGTGTGTTCTGTTTCTGTGTATTCTGTTCCTGTGTATTCTGTTCCTGCGTGTTCTGTTCCTGTGTATTCTGTTCCTGTGTATTCTGTTCATGCGTGTTCTGTTTCTGTGTATTCTGTTCATGCGTGTTCTGTTCTGTGTATTCTGTTCCTGTGTATTCTGTTCCTGTGTATTCTGTTCCTGTGTATTCTGTTCCTGCGTGTTCTGTTCCTGTGTATTCTGTTCCTGTGTGTTCTGTTCCTGCGTATTCTGTTCCTGTGTATTCTGTTCCTGTGTATTCTGTTCCTGTGTATTCTGTTCCTGTGTATTCTGTTCCTGCGTGTTCTGTTCCTGCGTGTTCTGTTCCTGCGTGTTCTGTTCCTGCGTGTTCTGTTCTGTGTATTCTGTTCCTGTGTATTCTGTTCCTGTGTATTCTGTTCCTGCGTGTTCTGTTCCTGCGTGTTCTGTTCCTGCGTGTTCTGTTCCTGTGTATTCTGTTCCTGCGTGTTCTGTTCCTGCGTGTTCTGTTCTGTGTATTCTGTTCCTGTGTGTTCTGTTTCTCTCAGACATGAGTCATCATTTCTCCTTCATGATCCTGACTCATCTCTTCTCCAGCCACATGATGTCACAGCTAGGCAACACAGGAACTGGAACACCTCCAATGTTCTTTCTCCTGTCTCCGTCTTACACACGCACACAAAAGAGAACTGTTGTCTCCAGTTGAATGGTTGTGTCCTGTCCCTCCTGTCTCCGTCTCTAATCCCACAGAGATAAACTCAGGGACAGG
>NC_060184.1:85782042-85830052 GCF_021184085.1 Oncorhynchus gorbuscha
TCTCTTTCTCTCAGTCTCTCTTTCTCTCAGTCTCTCTTTCTCTCTTTCTCTCAGTCTCTCTTTCTCTCTTTCTCTCAGTCTCTCTTTCTCTCTTTCTCTCAGTCTCTCTTTCTCTCTTTCTCTCTTTCTCTCTTTCTCTCAGTCTCCCTTTCTCTCTTTCTCTCAGTCTCTCAGTCTATCTTTCTCTCTTTCTCTCAGTCTCTCTTTCTCTCTTTCTCTCTTTCTCTCAGTCTCTCTTTCTCTCAGTCTCTCTTTCTCTCTTTCTCTCTTTCTCTCTTTCTCTCTTTCTCTCAGTCTCTCTTTCTCTCTTTCTCTCTTTCTCTCAGTCTCTCTTTCTCTCTTTCTCTCAGTCTCTCTTTCTCTCAGTCTCTCTTTCTCTCTTTCTCTCAGTCTCTCTTTCTCTCAGTCTCTCTTTCTCTCTTTCTCTCTTTCTCTCAGTCTCTCTTTCTCTCAGTCTCTCTTTCTCTCTTTCTCTCTTTCTCTCTTTCTCTCTTTCTCTCAGTCTCTCTTTCTCTCAGTCTCTCTTTCTCTCTTTCTCTCTTTCTCTCAGTCTCTCTTTCTCTCAGTCTCTCTTTCTCTCAGTCTCTCTTTCTCTCAGTCTCTCTTTCTCTCTTTCTCTCAGTCTCTCCGGCAGCTCCTCCTCAGTTTGTGTTCCCTGAAACCAGTGTCAGCAGCAGATGTCTGTTCTAACCAAACTGCTGCTTCAAGTGCTGCCAGATAACAAGGTTGAACTGACTCTTATATCCCCGTGTATTACTGGAGCCTCTGTAGAAACAGTGCACTGTAGATAGATTGACTTTAGCCTCAGAGGGAGAAGACTGAGATATAACTCTACTTCAGTGGTGTGATGTGGGAGTAATAAACGTGGTCATTTACTGATGCGTGGTTGAATGACAATCCCTGTGTAGATGGATATTGTCCATAATATCCAGTCTCTATCCAGTCTCTAACAGACACATAGGATATGATAACACACAGCCAAGGCTGTGTACCAGAGCTCCAGTGCTCCCCCATAGCCCGGTCCTTCAGGTGCCTCCTCCTAACACCAAGCCTCCTGATGGTCTCCCCAGCGTGGTGGGTCCTGTGGCAGCCCCACGCACCAGGCTGTCTCTCTATCTCCTCCCTAAAGGTGCTCCCGCCTGTCCGGCGCTGCCGGAGTCTCCCGTCCACTCGAGACCCATTTCTAAGGTCCCCAGTCCGAGGTCGGAGGCGAGGGTCGCCGTGTTTAGGAAGCCACGGAGGCGGACAATGAGGCGGAGAAAGACTGTGGTGAAGTGGGTTCCACGTCCTGCGCAAGAGCCGCCACCGTGGACAGAGAGGGGGGGGTACTGTCACATTCTGACCTTTATTTCCTTTGTTTTGTGGTTATTTAGTATGGTCAGGGCGTGAGTTGGAGTGGGCAGTCTATGTTTGTTTTTCTATGATATTGGGATTTCTATGTTTCGGCCTAGTATGGTTCTCAATCAGAGGCAGGTGTCATTAGTTGTCTCTGATAGAGAATCATACTTACATTTACATTTACATTTAAGTCATTTAGCAGACGCTCTTATCCAGAGCGACTTACAAATTGGTGCATTCACCTTATGACATCCAGTGGAACAGTCACTTTACAATAGTGCATCTAAAACTTAAGGGGGGGGGGTGAGAGGGATTACTTATCCTATCCTAGGTATTCCTTAAAGAGGTGGGGTTTCAGGTGTCTCCGGAAGGTGGTGATTGACTCCGCTGTCCTGGCGTCGTGAGGGAGTTTGTTCCACCATTGGGGGGCCAGGGCAGCGAACAGTTTTGACTGGGCTGAGCGGGAGCTGTACTTCCTCAGTGGTAGGGAGGCGAGCAGGCCAGAGGTGGATGAACGCAGTGCCCTTGTTTGGGTGTAGGGCCTGATCAGAGCCTGGAGGTACTGAGGTGCCGTTCCCCTCACAGCTCCGTAGGCAAGCACCATGGTCTTGTAGCGGATGCGAGCTTCAACTGGAAGCCAGTGGGGCGAACGGAGGAGCGGGGTGACGTGAGAGAACTTGGGAAGGTTGAACACCAGACGGGCTGCGGCGTTCTGGATGAGTTGAAGGGGTTTAATGGCACAGGCAGGGAGCCCAGCCAACAGCGAGTTGCAGTAATCCAGACGGGAGATGACAAGTGCCTGGATTAGGACCTGCGCCGCTTCCTGTGTGAGGCAGGGTCGTACTCTGCGGATGTTGTAGAGCATGAACCTACAGGAACGGGCCACCGCCTTGATGTTGGTTGAGAACGACAGGGTGTTGTCCAGGATCACGCCAAGGTTCTTGGCGCTCTGGGAGGAGGACACAATGGAGTTGTCAACCGTGATGGCGAGATCATGGAACGGGCAGTCCTTCCCCGGGAGGAAGAGCAGCTCCGTCTTGCCGAGGTTCAGCTTGAGGTGGTGATCCGTCATCCACACTGATATGTCTGCCAGACATGCAGAGATGCGATTCGCCACCTGGTCATCAGAAGGGGGAAAGGAGAAGATTAATTGTGTGTCGTCTGCATAGCAATGATAAGAGAGACCATGTGAGGTTATGACAGAGCCAAGTGACTTGGTGTATAGCGAGAATAGGAGAGGGCCAAGAACAGAGCCCTGGGGGACACCAGTGGTGAGAGCGCGTGGTGAGGAGACAGATTCTCGCCACGCCACCTGGTAGGAGCGACCTGTCAGGTAGGACGCAATCCAAGCGTGGGCCGCGCCGGAGATGCCCAACTCGGAGAGGGTGGAGAGGAGGATCTGATGGTTCACAGTATCGAAGGCAGCCGATAGATCTAGAAGGATGAGAGCAGAGGAGAGAGAGTTAGCTTTAGCAGTGCGGAGCGCCTCCGTGATACAGAGGAGAGCAGTCTCAGTTGAATGACTAGTCTTGAAACCTGACTGATTTGGATCAAGAAGGTCATTCAGAGAGAGATAGCGGGAGAGCTGGCCAAGGACGGCACGTTCAAGAGTTTTGGAGAGAAAAGAAAGAAGGGATACTGGTCTGTAATTGTTGACATCGGAGGGATCGAGTGTAGGTTTTTTCAGAAGGGGTGCAACTCTCGCTCTCTTGAAGACGGAAGGGACGTAGCCAGCGGTCAGGGATGAGTTGATGAGCGAGGTGAGGTAAGGGAGAAGGTCTCCGGAAATGGTCTGGAGAAGAGAGGAGGGGATAGGGTCAAGCGGGCAGGTTGTTGGGCGGCCGGCCGTCACAAGACGCGAGATTTCATCTGGAGAGAGAGGGGAGAAAGAGGTCAGAGCACAGGGTAGGGCAGTGTGAGCAGAACCAGCGGTGTCGTTTGACTTAGCAAACGAGGATCGGATGTCGTCGACCTTCTTTTCAAAATGGTTGACGAAGTCATCTGCAGAGAGGGAGGGGGGAGGATTCAGGAGGGAGGAGAAGGTGGCAAAGAGCTTCCTAGGGTTAGAGGCAGATGCTTGGAATTTAGCGTGGTAGAAAGTGGCTTTAGCAGCAGAGACAGAGGAGGAAAATGTAGAGAGGAGGGAGTGAAAGGATGCCAGGTCCGCAGGGAGGCGAGTTTTCCTCCATTTCCGCTCGGCTGCCCGGAGCCCTGTTCTGTGAGCTCGCAATGAGTCATCGAGCCACGGAGCGGGAGGGGAGGACCGAGCCGGCCTGGAGGATAGGGGACATAGAGAGTCAAGGGATGCAGAGAGGGAGGAGAGGAGGGTTGAGGAGGCAGAATCAGGAGATAGGTGGGAGAAGGTTTGAGCGGAGGGAAGAGATGATAGGATGGAAGAGGAGAGAGAGCGGGGAGAGAGAGCGAAGGTTGGGACGGCGCGATACCATCCGAGTAGGGGCAGTGTGGGAGGTGTTGGATGAGAGCGAGAGTGAAAAGGATACAAGGCAGTGGTCGGAGACTTGGAGGGGAGTTGCAATGAGGTTAGTGGAAGAACAGCATCTAGTAAAGATGAGGTCGAGCGTATTGCTTGCCTTGTGAGTAGGGGGGGAAGGTGAGAGGGTGAGGTCAAAAGAGGAGAGGAGTGGAAAGAAGGAGGCAGAGAGGAAAGAGTCAAAGGTAGACGTGGGGAGGTTAAAGTCGCCCAGAACTGTGAGAGGTGAGCCGTCCTCGGGAAAGGAGCTTATCAAGGCATCAAGCTCATTGATGAACTCTCCGAGGGAACCTGGAGGGCGATAAATGATAAGGATGTTAAGCTTGAAAGGGCTATTAACTGTGACAGCATGGAATTCAAAGGAGGCGATAGACAGATGGGTAAGGGGAGAAAGAGAGAATGACCACTTGGGAGAGATGAGGATCCCGGTGCCACCACCCCGCTGACCAGACGCTCTCGGAGTGTGCGAGAACACGTGGGCGGACGAAGAGAGAGCAGTAGGAGTAGCAGTGTTGTCTGTGGTGATCCATGTTTCCGTCAGTGCCAAGAAGTCGAGGGACTGGAGGGAGGCATATGCTGAGATGAACTCTGCCTTGTTGACCGCAGATTGGCAGTTCCAGAGGCTACCGGAGACCTGGAACTCCACGTGGGTCGTGCGCGCTGGGACCACCAGAGTAGGGTGGCCGCGGCCACGCGGTGTGGAGCGTTTGTATGGTCTGTGCAGAGAGGAGAGAACAGGGATAAACAGACACATAGTTGACAGGCTACAGAAGAGGCTACGCTAATGCAAAGGAGATTGAATGACAAGTGGACTACACGTCTCGAATGTTCAGAAAGTTAAGCTACGTAGCAAGAATCTTATTGACTAAAATGATTAAAATGATACAGTACTGCTGAAGTAGGCCAGCTGGCAGTGGGTGCGTTGTTGACACTACACTAATCAAGTCGTTCCGTTGAGTGTAATAGTTTCTGCAGTGTTGCTATTCGGGGGCTAGCTGGCTAGCTAGCAGTGTTGTTTACGTTACGTTGCGTTAAAAGAACGACAATAGCTGGCTAGCGAACCTAGAAAATCGCTCTAGACTACACAATTATCTTTGATACAAAGACGGCTATGTAGCTAGCTATGTAGCTAGCTACGATCAAACAAATCAAACCGTTGTACTGTAATGAAATGAAGTGAAAATGTGATACTACCTGTGAATGCGACCGGGATGTTGAGTTCTATACAGAAGACGTTGGCTAGCGTTGGCTAGCTAGCAGAGTCACCTACATTAAGGACGACAGATAGCTGGCTAGCTAACCTCGGTAAATTAAGATAATCACTCTAAGACTACACACTCTAAACCTAAACAACACAATTATCTTGGATACGATGATACGAAGACAGCAAAGACAGCTATGTAGCTAGCTAACACTACACTAATCAAGTCGTTCAGTTGAGTGTAATAGTTTCTCCAGTGCAGCTAATCAGTGGACGTTAGCTAGCTGGCTAGTGAAGACTACGTTAGGACGGCGAAATACGATAATTACGCAATTATCTTTGATACAAAGACGGCTATGTAGCTAGCTGAGAAGAAATTGCTAAGATTAGACAAATCAAACCGTTGTGCTATAATGAAATATAATGAAAAAGTTATACTAAAAGTGAAGTTATACTACCCGCGGGAGCGAAGTGCAGTTGCGACCACTCGCTCCAACCGGAACCGGAACCGGCTACTTAGGTAGCCTGGGTTTCACTGTTTGTTTGTGGGTGTTTGTTTCCATGTCTGTGTTTTTCACGACATGGTACTGTTTCGGTTTTGTCATTTCACATATTCTTTTATTGTTTTTGTATTCCATAGTGTTCAGTGTTTTTGTTATTAAAAACAATATGGACACTACCACGCCGCATAGTGGTCCTCCGATCCTTCTCGCCTCTCCTCTTCAGACGAAGAGGAGGAAAACTCTTACAATACAGACAGAACACGTTACCATGTAGAGAGAACACGTTACCATGCAGAGAGAACACGTTACCATGCAGAGAGAACACATTACCATACAGAGAGAACACATTACCATACAGAGAGAACACATTACCATACAGAGACAACACATTACCATACAGAGAGAACACATTACCATACAGAGAGAACACATTACCATGTAGAGCTGTTATAGAGAGAACACATTACCATGTAGAGAGAACACATTACCATGTAGAGAGAACACATTACCATGTAGAGAGAACATGTTACCATGTAGAGAGAACATGTTACCATGTAGAGAGAACACATTACCATGTAGAGAGAACACATTACCATATAGAGAGAACACGTTACCAGGTAGAGCTGTTATAGAAAGAACACATTACCATGTAGAGCGGTTATAGAGAGAACACATTACCATGTAGAGAGAACACATTACCATGTAGAGAGAACACGTTACCATGTAGAGAGAACACGTTACCAGGTAGAGCTGTTATAGAGAGAACACATTACCAGGTAGAGCTGTTATAGAGAGAACACATTACCATGTAGAGCTG
Source organism: Oncorhynchus gorbuscha (assembly GCF_021184085.1). Classification (NCBI taxonomy): domain Eukaryota; kingdom Metazoa; phylum Chordata; class Actinopteri; order Salmoniformes; family Salmonidae; genus Oncorhynchus; species Oncorhynchus gorbuscha. Next base: position 85,788,393 of record NC_060184.1, read on the forward strand.
TTATAGAGAGAACACATTACCATATAGAGAGAACACATTACCATGTAGAGAGAACACGTTACCATGTAGAGAGAACACGTTACCATGTAGAGAGAACACATTACCATGTAGAGAGAACACATTACCATGTAGAGAGAACACATTACCATATAGAGAGAACACATTACCATATAGAGAGAACACATTACCATGTAGAGAGAACACATTACCATGTAGAGAGAACATGTTACCATGTAGAGAGAACACATTACCATGTAGAGAGAACACATTACCATGTAGAGAGAACACATTACCATGTAGAGCTGTTATAGAGAGAACCCATTACCATGTAGAGCTGTTATAGAGAGAACACATTACCATGTGGAGCTGTTATAGAGAGAACACATTACCATATAGAGAGAACACATTACCATATAGAGAGAACACATTACCATGTAGAGAGAACACATTACCATGTAGAGAGAACACATTACCATGTAGAGAGAACACATTACCATGTAGAGAGAACACATTACCATGTAGAGAGAACATGTTACCATGTAGAGAGAACACATTACCATGTAGAGAGAACATGTTACCATGTAGAGAGAACACGTTACCATGTAGAGAGAACATGTTACCATGTAGAGAGAACATGTTACCATGTAGAGAGAACACATTACCATGTAGAGAGAACACGTTACCATACAGAGAGAACACATTACCATGTAGAGAGAACATGTTACCATGTAGAGAGAACATGTTACCATGTAGAGAGAACACGTTACCATACAGAGAGAACACGTTACCATGTAGAGAGAACATGTTACCATGTAGAGAGAACATGTTACCATGTAGAGAGAACATGTTACCATGTAGAGAGAACACATTACCATGTAGAGAGAACATGTTACCATACCGAGCTGTTATAGAGAGAACACATTACCATGTAGAGAGAACACATTACCATGTAGAGAGAACACATTTCCATGTAGAGAGAACATGTTACCATATAGAGAGAACACATTACCATGTAGAGAGAACATGTTACCATGTAGAGAGAACACGTTACCATGTAGAGAGAACACATTACCATGTAGAGAGAACATGTTACCATGTAGAGAGAACATGTTACCATGTAGAGAGAACACGTTACCATACAGAGAGAACACGTTACCATGTAGAGAGAACATGTTACCATGTAGAGAGAACATGTTACCATGTAGAGAGAACATGTTACCATGTAGAGAGAACATGTTACCATGTAGAGAGAACACATTACCATGTAGAGAGAACATGTTACCATACCGAGCTGTTATAGAGAGAACACATTACCATGTAGAGAGAACATGTTACCATGTAGAGAGAACACATTTCCATGTAGAGAGAACATGTTACCATGTAGAGAGACCACGTTACCATGTAGAGAGAACATGTTACCATACCGAGCTGTTATAGAGAGAACACATTACCATGTAGAGAGAACATGTTACCATGTAGAGAGAACACATTACCATGTAGAGAGAACATGTTACCATGTAGAGAGAACACGTTACCATGTAGAGAGAACACATTACCATGTAGAGAGAACATGTTACCATGTAGAGAGAACACATTACCATGTAGAGAGAACACATTACCATGTAGAGAGAACACATTACCATGTAGAGAGAACACATGACCATGTAGAGAGAACACGTTACCATGTAGAGAGAACACATGACCATGTAGAGAGAACACGTTACCATGTAGAGAGAACACATGACCATGTAGAGAGAACACATTACCATGTAGAGAGAACATGTTACCATGTAGAGAGAACACATTACCATGTAGAGAGAACATGTTACCATGTAGAGAGAACACATTACCATGTAGAGAGAACACATTACCATGTAGAGAGAACACGTTACCATGTAGAGAGAACACATGACCATGTAGAGAGAACACATTACCATGTAGAGAGAACATGTTACCATGTAGAGAGAACACATTACCATGTAGAGAGAACACGTTACCATGTAGAGAGAACACATGACCATGTAGAGAGAACATGTTACCATGTAGAGAGAACACATTACCATGTAGAGAGAACATGTTACCATGTAGAGAGAACACATGTTACCATGTAGAGAGAACACATTACCATGTAGAGAGAACATGTTACCATGTAGAGAGAACACATTACCATGTAGAGAGAACATGTTACCATGTAGAGAGAACACATTACCATGTAGAGAGAACATGTTACCATGTAGAGAGAACACATTACCATGTAGAGAGAACATGTTACCATGTAGAGAGAACATGTTACCATGTAGAGAGAACATGTTACCATGTAGAGAGAACATGTTACCATGTAGAGAGAACACATGACCATGTAGAGAGAACATGTTACCATGTAGAGAGAACACATGACCATGTAGAGAGAACATGTTACCATGTAGAGAGAACACATGACCATGTAGAGAGAACATGTTACCATGTAGAGAGAACATGTTACCATGTAGAGAGAACATGTTACCATGTAGAGAGAACACATGACCATGTAGAGAGAACATGTTACCATGTAGAGAGAACACATTATCATGTAGAGAGAACACATTACCATGTAGAGAGAACACATTACCATGTAGAGAGAACATGTTACCATGTAGAGAGAACACGTTACCATGTAGAGAGAACACATGACCATGTAGAGAGAACATGTTACCATGTAGAGAGAACACATTACCATGTAGAGAGAACATGTTACCATGTAGAGAGAACACGTTACCATGTAGAGAGAACACATTACCATGTAGAGAGAACATGTTACCATGTAGAGAGAACACGTTACCATGTAGAGAGAACACATTACCATGTAGAGAGAACATGTTACCATGTAGAGAGAACACGTTACCATACAGAGAGAACACATTACCATGTCGAGAGAACACATTACCATACAGAGAGAACACATTACCATGTCGAGAGAACACATTACCATGTAGAGAGAACACGTTACCATGGAGAGAGAACACATTACCATGTAGAGAGAACACATTACCATGTAGAGAGAACACGTTACCATGGAGAGAGAACACATTACCATGTAGAGAGAACATGTTACCATACCGAGCTGTTATAGAGAGAACACATTACCATGTAGAGAGAACACGTTACCATGGAGAGAGAACACATTACCATGTAGAGAGAACATGTTACCATGTAGAGAGAACACGTTACCATACAGAGAGAACACGTTACCATGTAGAGAGAACATGTTACCATGTAGAGAGAACATGTTACCATGTAGAGAGAACATGTTACCATGTAGAGAGAACATGTTACCATGTATAGAGAACACATTACCATGTAGAGAGAACATGTTACCATGTAGAGCTGTTATAGAGAAAACACCAACATTAGACAGGAAACATAGACAGGAGTCAGGAGACAGGAGACAGGAGTCATTAGACAGGAGACATGAGACAGGAGACATTAGACAGGAGTCAGGAGACATGAGTCAGGAGACATGAGTCAGGAGACATGAGTCAGGAGACAGGAGACATGAGACAGGAGACATTAGACAGGAGTCAGGAGACATGAGTCAGGAGACATGAGACAGGAGACAGGAGTCAGTAGACAGGAGTCAGTAGACAGGAGACAGTAGACAGGAGACAGGAGACAGTAGACAGTAGACAGGAGTCAGTAGACAGGAGACAGTAGACAGTAGACAGGAGACAGGAGACAGGAGACAGTAGTCAGTTCACAGTAGACAGTAGACTGGAGACAGGAGTCAGGAGACAGGAGACAGTAGACAAGATATAGTAGACAAGATCAAATCAAGTCAAATCACATTTATTTATATAGCCCTTTGTACATCAGCTGATATCTCAAAGTGCTGTACAGAAACCCAGCCTAAAACCCCAAACAGCAAGCAATGCAGGTGTAGAAGCACGGTGGCTAGGAAAAACTCCCTAGAAAGGCCAAAACCTAGGAAGAAACCTAGAGAGGAAGCAGACTATGTGGGGTGGCCAGTCCTCTTCTGGCTGTGCCGGGTGGAGATTATAACAGAACATGGCCAAGATGTTCAAATGTTCATAAATGACCAGCATGGCCCAATAATAATAAGGCAGAACAGTTGAAACTGGAGCAGCAGCACGGCCAGGTGGACTGGGGACAGCAAGGAGTCATCATGTCAGGTAGTCCTGAGGCATGGTCCTAGGGCTCAGGTCCTCCGAGAGAGACAAGAATGAGAGAATTAGAGAGAGCACACTTAAATTCACACAGGACACCGAATAGGACAGGAGAAGTACTCCAGATATAACAAACTGACCCTAGCCCCCCGACACAAACTACTGCAGCATAAATACTGAAGGCTGAGACAGGAGGGGTCAGGAGACGCTGTGGCCCCATCCGAGGACACCTCCAGACAGGGCCAAACAGGAAGGATATAACCCCTCCCACTTTGCCAAAGCACAGCCCTCACACCACTAGAGGGATATCTTCAACCACCAACTTACCATCCTGAGACAAGGCCGAGTATAGCCCACAAAGATCTCCGCCATGGCGCCAACCCAGACAGGAAGATCACATCAGTGACTCAACCCACTCAAGTGACCCCCCCCCCCCCCAGGAACGGTATGAAAGAGCACCAGTTTGCCAGTGACTCAGCCCCTGTAATAGGGTTAGAGGCAGAGAATCCCAGTGGAAAGAGGGGAACCAGCCAGGCAGAGACAGCAAGGGCGGTTCGTTGCTCCAGTGTTTTTCCGTTCACCTTCACACTCCTGGGCCAGACTACACTCAATCATATGACCCACTGAAGAGATGAGTCTTCAGTAAAGACTTAAAGGTTGACACCGAGTTTGCGTCTCTGACATGGGTAGGCAGACCGTTCCATAAAAATGGAGCTCTATAGGAGAAAGCCCTGCCTCCAGCTGTTTGCTTAGAAATTCTAGGGACAATTAGGAGGCCTGCGTCTTGTGACCGTAGCATACGTGTAGGTATGTACGGCAGGACCAAATCAGAGAGGTAGGTAGGAGCAAGCCCATGTAATGCTTTGTAGGTTAGCTCCTGTCTGACTACAGGAGACAGGAGACAGTAGACAGGAGACAGTAGACAGTAGGCAGTATACAGGAGACAGGAGTCAGGAGTCAGGAGTCAGGAGACAGGAGTCAGGAGTCAGTAGACATGAGACAGGAGTCAGTAGACAGGAGACAGGAGTCAGTAGTCAGGAGACAGTAGACAGGAGTCAGTAGACAGGAAACAGGAGACAGGAGTCAGTAGACAGGAGTCAGTAATCAGGAGACAGTAGACAGGAGTCAGTAGACAGGAGTCAGTAGACAGGAGACAGGAGTCAGTAGACAGGAGTCAGTAGACAGGAGACAGTAGACAGGAGTCAGTAGACTGTAGATAGTAGACAGGAGTCAGTAGTCAGTAGACAGTAGACTTTAGACAGTAGACTGTTGATAGTAGACAGGAGTCAGTAGACAGGGGTCAATAGACTTTAGACAGAAGACATTGCATTAATCAAGTCTTTGAGAGGAGACCACCAAAGGAGGGCATTGCATTAATCAAGTCTTTGAGAGGAGACCACCAAAGGAGGACATTGCATTAATCAAGTCTTTGAGAGGAGACCACCAAAGGAGGACATTGCATTAATCAAGTCTTTGAGAGGAGACCACCAAAGGAGGGCATTGCATTAATCAAGTTGGGAGTTGAGGCGGCAGTTGATAATCTTCTCCAGATCACTAGTTGCAGCACTGAAAACGTGTCTGCACAACACATCACCGGGGACAAACTACCTGCCCTCCAGGACACCTACACCACCCAATGTCACAGGAAGGCCATAAAGATCATCAAGGACAACAACCACCCCAGCCACTGCCTGTTCACCCCGCTATCATCCAGAAGGCGAGGTCAGTACAGGTGCATCAAAGCAGGGACTGAGAGACTGAAAAACAGTTTCTATCTCAAGGCCATCAGACTGTTAAACAGCCATCACTAACATTGAGTGGCTGCTGCCAACATACTGACTCAAATCTTCAGCCACTTTAATAATGGAAATGGATGGAAATTGATGTAAAAAAGGTATCACTAGCCACTTTAAACAATGCCACTTAATATAATGTTTACATACCCTACATTACTCATCTCATATGTACAGTGAGGCAAAAAAGTAATTAGTTCTCCCACTTAAAAAGATGAGAGAGGCCTGTAATTTTCATCATAGGTACACTTCAACTATGACAGACAAAATGAGAAAAGAAATCCAGAAAATTACATTGTAGGATTTTTAATGAATTTATTTGCAAATTATGGTGCAAAATAAGTATTTGGTCACCTCCAAACAAGCAAGATTTCTGGCTCTCACAGACCTGAGAGGTTTGAGTTTGGAGTGTGACTGTTTGAGGTTGTGGACAGGTGTCTTTTATACTGATAACAAGTTAAAACAGGTGCCATTAATACAGGTAACGAGTGGAGGACAGAGGAGCCTCTTAAAGAAGAAGTTACAGGTCTGTGAGAGCCAGAAATCTTGCTTGTTTGTAGGTGACCAAATACTTATTTTCCACCATAATTTGCAAAGTTCACTCCAGACCTGACTGCCCTCGACCAGCACAAAAACATCCTGTGGCAGACTGCAATAGCATCGAATAGTCCCCGCGATATGCAACTGTTCAGGGAAGTCAGGAACCAATACACGCAGTCAGTCAGGAAAGCAAAGGCCAGCTTCTTCAGGCAGAAATTTGCATCCTGTAGCTCTAACTCCAAAAAGTTCTGGGACACTGTGAAGTCCATGGAAAACAAGAGCACCTCCTCCCAGCTGCCCACTGCACTGAGGCTAGGTAACACGGTCACCACCGATAAATCCATGATTATCGAAAACTTCAACAAGCATTTCTCAACGGCTGGCCATGCCTTCCTACTGGCTACTCCAACCTCGGCCAACAGCTCCGACCCCCCCCCCGGTAGCTACTCGCCCAAGCCTCTCCAGGTTCTCCTTTACCCAAATCCAGATAGCAGATGTTCTGAAAGAGCTGCAAAACCTGGACCCGTACAAATCAGCTGGGCTTGACAATCTGGACCCTCTATTTCTGAAACTATACGCCTCCATTGTCACAACCCCTATTACCAGCCTGTTCAACCTCTCTTTCATATCGTCTGAGATCCCCAAGGATTGGAAAGCTGCCGCAGTCATCCCCCTCTTCAAAGGGGGAGACACCCTGGACCCAAACTGTTACAGACCTATATCCATCCTGCCCTGCCTATCTAAGGTCTTCGAAAGCCAAGTCAACAAACAGGTCACTGACCATCTCGAATCCCACCGTACCTTCTCCGCTGTGCAATCTGGTTTCCGAGCCGGTCACGGTTGCACCTCAGCCACGCTCAAGGTACTAAACGATATCATAACCGCCATCGATAAAAGACAGTACTGTGCAGCCGTCTTCCTCGACCTTGCCAAGGCTTTCGACTCTGTCAATCACCATATTCTTATCGGCAGACTCAGTAGCCTCGGTTTTTCTGATGACTGCCTTGCCTGGTTCACCAACTACTTTGCAGACAGAGTTCAGTGTGTCAAATCGGAGGGCATGCTGTCTGGTCCTCTAGCAGTCTCTATGGGGGTGCCACAGGGTTCAATTCTCGGGCCAACTCTTTTCTCTGTATATATCAATGATTGTTGCTCTTGCTGCGGGCGATTCCCTGATCCACCTCTACGCAGACGACACCATTCTGTTTACTTCCAGCCCGTCCTTGGACACTGTGCTATCTAACCTCCAAACGAGCTTTAATGCCATACAACACTCCTACCGTGGCCTCCAACTGCTCTCAAACGCTAGTAAAACCAAATGCATGCTTTTCAACCGTTCGCTGCCTGCACCCGCATGCCCGACTCGCATCACCACCCTGGATGGTTCCGACCTAGAATATGTGGACATCTATAAGTACCTAGGTGTCTGGCTGGACTGTAAACTCTCCTTCCAGACTCAAATCAAACATCTCCAATCTAAAATCAAATCTAGAGTCGGCTTTCTATTCCGCAACATAGTCTCCTTCATTCACGCCGCCAACCCTAGTAAAACTGACTATCCTACCGATCCTCGACTTCGGTGATGTCATCTACAAAATAGCTTCCAATACTCTACTCAGCAAACTGGATGCAGTTTATCACAGTGTCATCCGTTTTGTTACTAAAGCACCTGTATGCTCTAGTCGGCTGGCCCTCGCTACATATTCGTCGCCAGACCCACTGGCTCCAGGTCATCTTCAAGTCCATGCTCGGTAAAGCTCCGCCTTATCTCAGTTCACTGGTCACGATGGCAACACCCACCCGTAGCACGCACTCCAGCAGGTGTATCTCACTGATCATCCCTAAAGCCAACACCTCATTTGGCCGCCTTTCGTTCCAGTCACAGGCAGCAGAATTGCAAAAATCGCTGAAGTTGGAGACTTTTATCTCCCTCACCAACTTCAAACATCTGCTATCTGAGCAGCTAACTGATCGCTGCAGCTGTACATAGTCTATCGGTAAATAGCCCACCCAATTTTACCTACCTCATCCCCATACTGTTTATATTTATTTACTTTTCTGCTCTTTTGCACACCAAAATCTCTACCTGTACATGACCATCTGATCATTTATCACTCCAGTGATTTTTTTGGGGCCCTGTCCGGGGGTGTCCTCGGATGGGGCCACAGTGTCTCCTGACCCCTCCTGTCTCAGCCTCCAGTATTTATGCTGCAGTAGTTTATGTGTCGGGGGGCTAGGGTCAATTTGTTATATCTGGAGTACTTCTCCTGTCCTATTCGGTGTCCTGTGTGAATCTAAGTGTGCGTTCTCTAATTCTCTCCTTCTCTCTTTCTTTCTCTCTCTCGGAGGACCTGAGCCCTAGGACCATGCCCCAGGACTACCTGACATGATGACTAGTTGCTGTCCCCAGTCCACCTGGCCGTGCTGCTGCTCCAGTTTCAACTGTTCTGCCTTATTATTATTTGACCATGCTGGTAATTTATGAACATTTGAACATCTTGGCCATGTTCTGTTATAATAATATAACATATAATATAATAATAATATATATGCCATTTAGCAGACGCCCGGCACAGCCAGAAGAGGACTGGCCACCCCACATAGCCTGGTTCCTCTCTAGGTTTCTTCCTAGGTTTTGGCCTTTCTAGGGAGTTTTTCCTAGCCACCGTGCTTCTACACCTGCATTGCTTGCTGTTTGGGGTTTTAGGCTGGGTTTCTGTACAGCACTTTGAGATATCAGCTGATGTACGAAGGGCTATATAAATACATTTGATTTGATTTGATTTTATCCAGTGTTAATCTGCAAAATTGTAATTATTCGCCTACCTCCTCATGCCTTTTGCACACAATGTATATAGACTCTCTTTTTTTCTACTGTGTTATTGACTTGTTAATTGTTTACTCCATGTGTAACTCTATGTTTTCTGTTCACACTGCTATGCTTTATCTTGGCCAGGTCGCAGTTGCAAATGAGAACTTGTTCTCAACTAGCCTACCTGGTTAAATAAAGGTGAAATAAAAATAAATAAAAATAAAAAATAAATTCATTAAAAATCCTACAATGTGATTTTCTGGACTTTTTTCTCTCATTTTGTCTGTCATAGTTGAAATGTACCTATGATGAGAATTACAGGCCTCTCTCATCTTTTTAAGTGGGAGAACTTGCACAATTGTTGGCTGACTAAATACTTTTTTGCCCCACTGTATATACTGTACCCGATACCATCTACTGCATCTTGCCTATGCTGTTCTGTACCATCACATATAACTTTATGTACATATTCTTTATCCCTTTACACTTGTATGTATAAGGTAGTAGTTGTGGAATTGTTAGCTAGATTACTTGTTGGTTATTACTGCATTGTCGAAACTAGAAGCACAAGCATTTCGCTACACTCGCATTAACATTGGCTAACCATGTGTATGTGACAAATAAAAATGTGATTTGATTTGAACCTCTTGGGTCACAGTGTTCCTATGAACCACGACCTCACTCTCTTGTAAACACTGCTGACATCACAGATTGGGCGGTCCTATGAGGTGGAGAGAGAGAGATTCCTATGCTGGGACATGAGGTCATAATAAAACCCTGACTGGTAAAGTGAAGGGCAGGGAGGAGGAGGAGGAGGAGGAGAGGGGATAGCTCTGTCACTGTGGTGGACAGGGCCAGCCTGTGATTGACTCAGGCTAGTGTGTGTGGGAATAGTGCTGGCGGTCAGTGGAGGAAGGGGAGGGAGAAGGGGGGAGGAGGAGGAGTGGGGATAGTTCTGTCACTGTGGTGGACAGGGCCAGCCTGTGATTGACTCAGGCTAGTGTGTGTGGGAATAGTGCTGGCGGTCAGTGGAGGAAGGGGAGGGAGAAGGGGGGAGGAGGAGGAGAGGGGATAGCTCTGTCACTGTGGTGGACAGGGCCAGCCTGTGATTGACTCAGGCTAGTGTGTGTGGGAATAGTGCTGGCGGTCAGTGGAGGAAGGGGAGGGAGAAGGGAGGAGGAGGAGAGGGGATAGCTCTGTCACTGTGGTGGACAGGGCCAGCCTGTGACTGACTCAGGCTAGTGTGTGTGGGAATAGTGCTGGCGGTCAGTGGAGGAAGGGGAGGGAGAAGGGAGGAGGAGGATGAGGAGGAGAGGGGATAGCTCTGTCACTGTGGTGGACAGGGCCAGCCTGTGACTGACTCAGGCTAGTGTGTGTGGGAATAGTGCTGGCGGTCAGTGGAGGAAGGGGAGGAGAAGGGGGGAGGAGGAGGAGAGGGGATAGCTCTGTCACTGTGGTGGACAGGGCCAGCCTGTGATTGACTCAGGCTAGTGTGTGTGGGAATAGTGCTGGCGGTCAGTGGAGGAAGGGGAGGGAGAAGGGGGGAGGAGGAGGAGTGGGGATAGTTCTGTCACTGTGGTGGACAGGGCCAGCCTGTGATTGACTCAGGCTAGTGTGTGTGGGAATAGTGCTGGCGGTCAGTGGAGGAAGGGGAGGGAGAAGGGGGGAGGAGGAGGAGAGGGGATAGCTCTGTCACTGTGGTGGACAGGGCCAGCCTGTGATTGACTCAGGCTAGTGTGTGTGGGAATAGTGCTGGCGGTCAGTGGAGGAAGGGGAGGGAGAAGGGAGGAGGAGGAGAGGGGATAGCTCTGTCACTGTGGTGGACAGGGCCAGCCTGTGACTGACTCAGGCTAGTGTGTGTGGGAATAGTGCTGGCGGTCAGTGGAGGAAGGGGAGGGAGAAGGGAGGAGGAGGAGGAGGAGGAGGAGAGGGGATAGCTCTGTCACTGTGGTGGACAGGGCCAGCCTGTGACTGACTCAGGCTAGTGTGTGTGGGAATAGTGCTGGCGGTCAGTGGAGGAAGGGGAGGAGAAGGGGGGAGGAGGAGGAGAGGGGATAGCTCTGTCACTGTGGGGACAGGGCCAGCCTGTGATTGACTCAGGCTAGTGTGTGTGGGAATAGTGCTGGCGGTCAGTGGAGGAAGGGGAGGGAGAAGGGGGGAGGAGGAGGAGAGGGGATAGCTCTGTCATTGTGGTGGACAGGAATAGTGGGAATAGTGCTGGCGGTCAGTGGAGGAAGGGGAATAGTGCTGGCGGTCAGTGGAGGAAGGGGAATAGTGCTGGCGGTCAGTGGAGGAAGGGGAATAGTGCTGGCGGTCAGTGGAGGAAGGGGAATAGTGCTGGCGGTCAGTGGAGGAAGGGGAATAGTGCTGGCGGTCAGTGGAGGAAGGGGAATAGTGCTGGCGGTCAGTGGAGGAAGGGGAATAGTGCTGGCGGTCAGTGGAGGAAGGGGAATAGTGCTGGCGGTCAGTGGAGGAAGGGGAGGGAGAAGGGGAGGAGAATAATAGGCCAGTCGCCCTGAAAGACAGAAATAGACCCTGGAACCAGATCCTTCTTCCAGTGTGGAAGTGTTGGGATGACATGCTCAGCTGTCACTGGAGCAGGCAGGAATACACAGTGACAGAGAGATTTATATAGAGAGAGAGCAAGAGGTGGAGAGAGAGAGAGAGATTTATATATAGAGAAAGCAAGAGGTGCAGAGAGAGAGACAGAGAGAGAGAGACAGAGAGAGAGAGAGAGACAGAGACAGAGACAGAGACAGAGACAGAGAGACAGAGAGACATAGAGACAGACAGAGACATAGAGACAGACAGAGACAAACAGAGACAGAGAGAGAGAGACTAACCACTTAAAGCTAACCTCTCAGATACCAGTCCTATAGCGAGACAGAGAGAGAGAGACTAACCATTTAAAGCTAACCTCTCAGATACCAGTCCTATAGCGAGACAGAGAGAGAGAGACTAACCATTTAAAGCTAACCTCTCAGATACCAGTCCTATAGCGAGACAGAGACAGTAGCAGCAGTTACATTCATACCTTCAACTTTCAAACCCAGAGGACAGAGGACAGTCAGGAACAAGGGATTGAGAGCAGTTTACCCCTGTGAGTACGTGGCGTGTTTAACATGAAGGAAAATCATGTGGATTCATTTTTGGTGAAGATGGAATTGAGCATGTATAGGTTTGTTTGTTTGTGTGCATGTGGGCAGGGGTGTGTGTATGTGGGCAGGGGTGTATATATGTGGACAGGGTTGTGTGCATGTGGACAGGGTTGTGTGTATGTGGACAGGGGTGTGTATATGTGGACAGGGGTGTGTATATGTGGGTAGAGGTGTATATATGTGGGCAGGGGTGTGTATATATGTGGACAGGGGTGTGTATATATGTGGGCAGGGGTGTGTATATATGTGGGCAGGGGTGTGTATATATGTGGACAGGGGTGTGTATATATGTGGGCAGGGGTGTGTATATATGTGGACAGGGGTGTGTATATGTGGACAGGGGTGTGTGTATGTGTGCAGGGGTGTGTTCTACAGTGAATCACAAGGCCCTGATTCTTCTATAGTTAATACCGTGAATAACAAGGCCCTGATTCTTCTATAGTTAATACCGTGAATCACAAGGTCCTGATTCTTCTATAGTTAATACCGTGAATAACAAGGCCCTGATTGTTCTATAGGTTCTACAGCGAATCACAAGGCCCTGATTGTTCTATAGGTTCTACAGTGAATCACAAGGTCCTGATTCTTCTATAGGTTCTACGGGGAATCACAAGGCCCTGATTCTTCTATATATTCTGCTGTGTGAATCACAAGGCCCTGATTCTTCTATATATTCTGCTGTGTGAATCACAAGGCCCTGATTCTTCTATATAATCTGCTGTGTGAATCACAAGGCCCTGATTCTTCTATATATTCTGCTGTGTGAATCACAAGGCCCTGATTCTTCTATAGAGTATGCTGCGTGAATCACAAGGCCCTTGGTCTGCTTCTGTATCTGTATTTGTGTCAGAGGCGTTCAGTGTCCTCCCACTCACCCAGTGGTACATTTAGAACAGACAGCTGTTACAGAACAGCTCAGTGTGTAATGACTACTGACAGGGAAATGATAACTATTGTCATGTGGTCCTGTGTGGTTCAGTGGATAAGAGCATGGCCCTAGAAACGCCAAACAATACTGGATCCCACTGGATTTGATGGCTGCTCAATGCTCCTAAAGACAGACTGCTACTTCCTGACTTCCTGTTTCTCTGTGTATTTATGTGCTGTATAATGCACCTCAGCTTTTAGCCTCCAATTTATACATGCACCTAGGTTGGAGTCTAAGACCAAAGATGGGGACATTTCCCCCAGAACGTATTCGGTCTTGAACTAGGTACAGAGGGTGCCGCACTGAAAATTGCATGTATTTCCTCTGCAACAAAATGTTTCTAAAAGTCCTATATACTCTGTTTAGATGTTATTATGATGGTCTGATGGTCTGATGTTCTATTTAGATGTTATTATGATGGTCTGATGTTCTATTTATATGTTATTATGATGGTCTGATGGTCTGATGTTCTATTTAGATGTTATTATGATGGTCTGATGTTATATTTAGATGTTATTATGATGGTCTGATGTTCTATTTAGATGTTATTATGATGGTCTGATGGTCTGATGTTCTATTTAGATGTTATTATGATGGTCTGATGTTCTATTTAGATGTTATTATGATGGTCTGATGGTCTGATGTTATATTTAGATGTTATTATGATGGTCTGATGTTCTATTTAGATGTTATTATGATGGTCTGCTGGTCTGATGTTCTATTTAGATGTTATTATGATGGTCTGATGTTCTATTTAGATGTTATTATGATGGTCTGATGGTCTGATGTTCTATTTAGATGTTATTATGATGGTCTGATGTTCTATTTAGATGTTATTATGATGGTCTGATGTTCTATTTAGATGTTATTATGATGGTCTGATGTTCTATTTAGATGTTATTATGATGGTCTGATGTTCTATTTAGATGTTATTATGATGGTCTGATGGTCTGATGTTCTATTTAGATGTTATTATGATGGTCTGATGTTCTATTTAGATGTTATTATGATGGTCTGATGGTCTGATGTTCTATTTAGATGTTATTATGATGTTCTGATGTTCTATTTAGATGTTATTATGATGGTCTGATGTTCTATTTAGATGTTATTATGATGGTCTGATGTTCTGATGTTCTATTTAGATGTTATTATGATGGTCTGATGTTCTATTTAGATGTTATTATGATGGTCTGATGTTATATTTATATGTTATTATGATGGTCTGATGTTATATTTAGATGTTATTATGATGGTCTGATGTTATATTTAGATGTTATTATGATGGTCTGATGGTCTGATGGTCTGATCCTCTATTTATATGTTATTATGATGGTCTGATGGTCTGATGTTATATTTAGATGTTATTATGATGGTCTGATAGTCTGATGGTCTGATCCTCTATTTAGATGTTATTATGATGGTCTGATGGTCTGATGGTCTGATGTTCTATTTATATGTTATTATGATGGTCTGATGGTCTGATGTTCTATTTAGATGTTATTATGATGGTCTGATGTTATATTCAGATGTTATTATGATGGTCTGATGTTATATTTAGATGTTATTATGATGGTCTGATGTTATATTTAGATGTTATTATGATGGTCTGATAGTCTGATGGTCTGATGTTATATTTAGATGTTATTATGATGGTCTGATGGTCTGATGGTCTGATGTTCTATTTATATGTTATTATGATGGTCTGATGGTCTGATGTTCTATTTAGATGTTATTATGATGGTCTGATGTTATATTTAGATGTTATTATGATGGTCTGATGTTATATTTAGATGTTATTATGATGGTCTGATGTTCTGTTTAGATGTTATTATGATGGTCTGATGGTCTGATCCTCTATTTATATGTTATTATGATGGTCTGATGGTCTGATGTTCTATTTAGATGTTATTATGATGGTCTGATGTTCTATTTAGATGTTATTATGATGGTCTGATGGTCTGTAGTTCTATTTAGATGGTCTGATGGTCTGATGTTCTGATGGTCTGATGGTCTGATGTTCTATTTAGATGTTATTATGATGGTCTGATGGTCTGATGTTCTATTTAGATGTTATTATGATGGTCTGATGGTCTGATGTTCTATTTAGATGTTATTATGATGGTCTGATGTTCTATTTAGATGTTATTATGATGGTCTGATGTTCTATTTATGTTATTATGATGGTCTGATGGTCTGATGTTATATTTAGATGTTATTATGATGGTCTGATGGTCTGATGTTATATTTAGATGTTATTATGATGGTCTGATGTTCTATTTATATGTTATTATGATGGTCTGATGGTCTGATGTTCTATTTAGATGTTATTATGATGGTCTGATCCTCTATTTAGATGTTATTATGATGGTCTGATGTTCTATTTAGATGTTATTATGATGGTCTGATGGTCTGATGTTCTATTTAGATGTTATTATGATGGTCTGATGTTCTATTTAGATGTTATTATGATGGTCTGATGGTCTGATGTTATATTTAGATGTTATTATGATGGTCTGATGTTCTATTTAGATGTTATTATGATGGTCTGCTGGTCTGATGTTCTATTTAGATGTTATTATGATGGTCTGATGTTCTATTTAGATGTTATTATGATGGTCTGATGGTCTGATGTTCTATTTAGATGTTATTATGATGGTCTGATGTTCTATTTAGATGTTATTATGATGGTCTGATGTTCTATTTAGATGTTATTATGATGGTCTGATGTTCTATTTAGATGTTATTATGATGGTCTGATGTTCTATTTAGATGTTATTATGATGGTCTGATGGTCTGATGTTCTATTTAGATGTTATTATGATGGTCTGATGTTCTATTTAGATGTTATTATGATGGTCTGATGGTCTGATGTTCTATTTAGATGTTATTATGATGTTCTGATGTTCTATTTAGATGTTATTATGATGGTCTGATGTTCTATTTAGATGTTATTATGATGGTCTGATGTTCTGATGTTCTATTTAGATGTTATTATGATGGTCTGATGTTCTATTTAGATGTTATTATGATGGTCTGATGTTATATTTATATGTTATTATGATGGTCTGATGTTATATTTAGATGTTATTATGATGGTCTGATGTTATATTTAGATGTTATTATGATGGTCTGATGGTCTGATGGTCTGATCCTCTATTTATATGTTATTATGATGGTCTGATGGTCTGATGTTATATTTAGATGTTATTATGATGGTCTGATAGTCTGATGGTCTGATCCTCTATTTAGATGTTATTATGATGGTCTGATGGTCTGATGGTCTGATGTTCTATTTATATGTTATTATGATGGTCTGATGGTCTGATGTTCTATTTAGATGTTATTATGATGGTCTGATGTTATATTCAGATGTTATTATGATGGTCTGATGTTATATTTAGATGTTATTATGATGGTCTGATGTTATATTTAGATGTTATTATGATGGTCTGATAGTCTGATGGTCTGATGTTATATTTAGATGTTATTATGATGGTCTGATGGTCTGATGGTCTGATGTTCTATTTATATGTTATTATGATGGTCTGATGGTCTGATGTTCTATTTAGATGTTATTATGATGGTCTGATGTTATATTTAGATGTTATTATGATGGTCTGATGTTATATTTAGATGTTATTATGATGGTCTGATGTTCTGTTTAGATGTTATTATGATGGTCTGATGGTCTGATCCTCTATTTATATGTTATTATGATGGTCTGATGGTCTGATGTTCTATTTAGATGTTATTATGATGGTCTGATGTTCTATTTAGATGTTATTATGATGGTCTGATGGTCTGTAGTTCTATTTAGATGGTCTGATGGTCTGATGTTCTGATGGTCTGATGGTCTGATGTTCTATTTAGATGTTATTATGATGGTCTGATGGTCTGATGTTCTATTTAGATGTTATTATGATGGTCTGATGGTCTGATGTTCTATTTAGATGTTATTATGATGGTCTGATGTTCTATTTAGATGTTATTAT
Source organism: Oncorhynchus gorbuscha (assembly GCF_021184085.1). Taxonomy (NCBI): domain Eukaryota; kingdom Metazoa; phylum Chordata; class Actinopteri; order Salmoniformes; family Salmonidae; genus Oncorhynchus; species Oncorhynchus gorbuscha. The sequence continues at coordinate 85,805,776 of NC_060184.1, forward strand.
GATGGTCTGATGTTCTATTTATGTTATTATGATGGTCTGATGGTCTGATGTTATATTTAGATGTTATTATGATGGTCTGATGGTCTGATGTTATATTTAGATGTTATTATGATGGTCTGATGTTCTATTTATATGTTATTATGATGGTCTGATGGTCTGATGTTCTATTTAGATGTTATTATGATGGTCTGATCCTCTATTTAGATGTTATTATGATGGTCTGATGTTCTATTTAGATGTTATTATGATGGTCTGATGGTCTGATGTTCTATTTAGATGTTATTATGATGGTCTGATGTTCTATTTAGATGTTATTATGATGGTCTGGTGTTCTATTTAGATGTTATTATGATGGTTTGATGTTATATTTAGATGTTATTATGATGGTCTGGTGTTATATTTATATGTTATTATGATGGTCTGGTGTTATATTTATATGTTATTATGATGGTCTGATGTTATATTTAGATGTTATTATGATGGTTTGATGGTCTGATGGTCTGATCCTCTATTTATATGTTATTATGATGGTCTGATGGTCTGATGTTCTATTTAGATGTTATTATGATGGTCTGATCCTCTATTTAGATGTTATTATGATGGTCTGATGGTCTGATGGTCTGATGTTCTATTTAGATGTTATTATTATGGTCTGATGGTCTGATGTTCTATTTAGATGTTATTATGATGGTCTGATCCTCTATTTAGATGTTATTATGATGGTCTGATGGTCTGATGGTCTGATGGTCTGATGGTCTGATGTTCTATTTAGATGTTATTATGATGGTCTGATGGTCTGATCCTCTAGATGTTATTATGATGGTCTGATGGTCTGATGTTCTATTTAGATGTTATTATGATGGTCTGATGGTCTGATGGTCTGAAGGTCTGATGGTCTGATGTTCTATTTAGATGTTATTATGATGGTCTGATCCTCTAGATGTTATTATGATGGTCTGATCCTCTATTTAGATGTTATTATGATGGTCTGATGGTCTGATGTTCTGATGTTCTATTTAGATGTTATTATGATGGTCTGATGGTCTGATGTTCTGATGTTCTATTTAGATGTTATTATGATGGTCTGATCCTCTAGATGTTATTATGATGGTCTGATCCGCTATTTAGATGTTATTATGATGGTCTGATGTTCTATTTAGATGTTATTATGATGGTCTGATGGTCTGATGTTCTATTTAGATGTTATTATGATGGTCTGATGTTCTATTTAGATGTTATTATGATGGTCTGATGTTCTATTTATATGTTATTATGATGGTCTGATGGTCTGATGTTATATTTAGATGTTATTATGATGGTCTGATGGTCTGATGTTATATTTAGATGTTATTATGATGGTCTGATGTTCTATTTATATGTTATTATGATGGTCTGATGGTCTGATGTTCTATTTAGATGTTATTATGATGGTCTGATCCTCTATTTAGATGTTATTATGATGGTCTGATGTTCTATTTAGATGTTATTATGATGGTCTGATGTTCTATTTAGATGTTATTATGATGGTCTGGTGTTCTATTTAGATGTTATTACGATGGTCTGGTGTTATATTTAGATGTTATTATGATGGTCTGGTGTTATATTTATATGTTATTATGATGGTCTGATGTTATATTTAGATGTTATTATGATGGTTTGATGGTCTGATCCTCTATTTATATGTTATTATGATGGTCTGATGGTCTGATGTTCTATTTAGATGTTATTATGATGGTCTGATGGTCTGATGTTCTATTTAGATGTTATTATGATGGTCTGATGTTCTATTTAGATGTTATTATGATGGTCTGATCCTCTATTTAGATGTTATTATGATGGTCTGATGGTCTGATGGTCTGATGTTCTATTTAGATGTTAGAAAATACCCGAGCTCTGAAGCAAGCTTCCAGAAAATTGGAACGGAAATGGCGCCACACCAAACTGGAAGTCTTCCGACTAGCTTGGAAGGATGGTACCGTGCAGTACCGAAGAGCCCTTACTGCTGCTCGATCGTCCTATTTTTCTAACTTAATTGAGGAAAATAAGAACAATCCGAAATTCCTTTTTGATACTGTGGCAAAGCTAACTAAAAAGCAGCATTCCCCAAGAGAGGATGACTTGCACTTTAGCAGTGATAAATTCATGAACTTCTTTGAGGAAAAGATTATGATTATTAGAAAGCAAATTACGGACTCCTCTTTAAACCTGCGTATTCCTCCAAACCTCAGTTGTCCTGAGTCTGCACAACTCTGCCAGGACCTAGGATCAAGAGAGACGCTCAAGTGTTTTAGTACTATATCTCTTGACACAATGATGAAAATAATCATGGCCTCTAAACCTTCAAGCTGTATACTGGACCCTATTCCAACTAAACTACTGAAAGAGCTGCTTCCTGTGCTTGGCCCTCCTATGTTGAACATAATAAACGGCTCTCTATCCACTGGATGTGTACCAAACTCACTAAAAGTGGCAGTAATAAAGCCTCTCTTGAAAAAGCCAAACCTTGACCCAGAAAATATAAAAAACTATCGGCCTATATCAAATCTTCCATTCCTCTCAAAGATTTTAGAGAAGGCTGTTGCGCAGCAACTCACTGCCTTCCTGAAGACAAACAATGTATACGAAATGCTTCAGTCTGGTTTTAGACCCCATCATAGCACTGAGACGGCACTTGTGAAGGTGGTAAATGACATTTTGATGGCATCGGACCGAGGCTCTGCATCTGTCCTCGTGCTCCTAGACCTTAGTGCTGCTTTTGATACCATCGATCACCACATTCTTTGGAGAGATTGGAAACCCAAATTGGTCTACACGGACATGTTCTGGCCTGGTTTAGGTCTTATCTGTCGGAAAGATATCAGTTTGTCTCTGTGAATGGTTTGTCCTCTGACAAATCAACTGTACATTTCGGTGTTCCTCAAGGTTCTGTTTTAGGACCACTATTGTTTTCACTATATATTTTACCTCTTGGGGATGTTATTCGAAAACATAATGTAAACTTTCACTGCTATGCGGATGACACACAGCTGTACATTTCAATGAAACACGGTGAAGCACCAAAATTGCCCTCGCTAGAAGCATGTGTTTCAGACATAAGGAAGTGGATGGCTGCAAACTTTCTACTATTAAACTCGGACAAAACAGAGATGCTTGTTCTAGGTCCCAAGAAACAAAGAGATCTTCTGTTGAATCTGACAATTAATCTTAATGGTTGTACAGTCGTCTCAAATAAAACTGTGAAGGACCTCGGCGTTACTCTGGACCCTGATCTCTTTTTGAAGAACATATCAAGACCATTTCGAGGACAGCTTTTTCCATCTACGTAACATTGCAAAAATCAGAAACTTTCTGTCCAAAAATGATGCAGAAAAATTAATCCATGCTTTTGTCACTTCTAGGTTAGACTACTGCAATGCTCTATTTTCCGGCTACCCGGATAAAGCACTAAATAAACTTCAGTTAGTGCTAAATACGGCTGCTAGAATCCTGACTAGAACCAAAAAATTTGATCATATTACTCCAGTGCTAGCCTCTCTACACTGGCTTCCTGTCAAAGCAAGGGCTGATTTCAAGGTTTTACTGCTAACCTACAAAGCATTACATGGGCTTGCTCCTACCTACCTCTCTGATTTGGTCCTGCCGTACATACCTATACGTACGCTACGGTCACAAGACGCAGGCCTCCTAATTGTCCCTAGAATTTCTAAGCAAACAGCTGGAGGCAGGGCTTTCTCCTATAGAGCTCCATTTTTATGGAACGGTCTGCCTACCCATGTCAGAGACGCAAACTCGGTCTCAACCTTTAAGTCTTTACTGAAGACTCATCTCTTCAGTGGGTCATATGATTGAGTGTAGTCTGGCCCAGGAGTGGGAAGGTGAACGGAAAGGCTCTGGAGCAACGAACCGCCCTTGCTGTCTCTGCCTGGCCGGTTCCCCTTTTTCCACTGGGATTCTCTGCCTCTAACCCTGTTACGGGGGCTGAGTCACTGGCTTGCTGGGGCTCTCTCGTGCCGTCCCTGGGGGGGGGGTGCGTCACCTGGGTGGGTTGATTCACTGTTGTGGTCGGCCTGTCTGGGTTTCCCCCCCCCCCCCTTGGGTTGTACCGTGTCGGAGATCTTTGTGGGCTATACTCGGCCTTGTCTCAGGATGGTAAGTTGGTGGTTGTAGATTTCCCTCTAGTGGTGTGGGGGCTGTGCTTTGGCAAAGTGGGTGGGGTTATATCCTTCCTGTTTGGCCCTGTCCGGGGGTGTCCTCGGATGGGGCCACAGTGTCTCCTGACCCCTCCTGTCTCAGCCTCCAGTATTTATGCTGCAGTAGTTTATGTGTCGGGGGGGCTAGGGTCAGTTTGTTTATCTGGAGTACTTCTCCTGTCCTATTCGGTGTCCTGTGTAAATCTAAGTGTGCGTTCTCTAATTCTCTCCTTCTCTCCTTCTTTCTCTCTCTCGGAGGACCTGAGCCCTAGAACCATGCCCCAGGACTACCTGACATGATGACTCCTTGCTGTCCCCAGTCCACCTGGCCATGCTGCTGCTCCAGTTTCAACTGGCCTGGGCCCTAGGACCATGTCCCAGGACTACCTGACATGAGGACTCCTTGCTGTCCCCAGTCCACCTGGCCATGCTCCTGCTTCAGTTTCAACTGTTCTGCCTTACTATTATTCAACCATGCTGGTCATTTATGAACATTTGAACATCTTGGCCACGTTCTGTTATAATCTCCACCCGGCACAGCCAGAAGAGGACTGGCCACCCCACATATGCTCTCTCTAATTCTCTTTCTTTCTCTCTCTCGGAGGACCTGAGCCCTAGGACCGTGCCCCAGGACTACCTGACATGATGGCTCCTTGCTGTCCCCAGTCCACCTGACTGTGCTGCTGCTCCAGTTTCAACTGTTCTGCCTTATTATTATTTGACCATGCTGGTCATTTATGAACATTTGAACATCTTGGTCATTTTCTGTTATAATCTCTACCCGGCACAGCCAGAAGAGGACTGGCCACCCCACATAGCCCGGTTCCTCTCTAGGTTTCTTCCTAGGTTTTGGCCTTTCTAGGGAGTTTTTCCTAGCCACCGTGCTTTTACACCTGCATTGTTTGCTGTTTGGGGTTTTAGGCTGGGTTTCTGTACAGCACTTTGAGATATCAGCTGATGTACGAAGGGCTATATAAATAAATTTGATTTGATTTGATTTGATTTGATTATGATGGTCTGATGGTCTGATGTTCTATTTAGATGTTATTATGATGGTCTGATGGTCTGATGTTATATTTAGATGTTATTATGATGGTCTGATCCTCTATTTAGATGTTATTATGATGGTCTGATGGTCTGATGGTCTGATGGTCTGATGGTCTGATGTTCTATTTAGATGTTATTATGATGGTCTGATGGTCTGATGTTATATTTAGATGTTATTATGATGGTCTGATGGTCTGATCCTCTAGATGTTATTATGATGGTCTGATGGTCTGATGTTCTATTTAGATGTTATTATGATGGTCTGATGGTCTGATGGTCTGAAGGTCTGATGGTCTGATGTTCTATTTAGATGTTATTATGATGGTCTGATCCTCTAGATGTTATTATGATGGTCTGATCCTCTATTTAGATGTTATTATGATGGTCTGATGGTCTGATGTTCTGATGTTCTATTTAGATGTTATTATGATGGTCTGATCCTCTAGATGTTATTATGATGGTCTGATCCGCTATTTAGATGTTATTATGATGGTCTGATGTTCTATTTATATGTTATTATGATGGTCTGATGGTCTGATGTTCTATTTAGATGTTATTATGATGGTCTGATCCTCTATTTAGATGTTATTATGATGGTCTGATATTCTATTTAGATGTTATTATGATGGTCTAAATCAAATGAAACATTATTGGTCACATACACATATTTAGCTGGTGTAGCAAAATGCTTGTGTTCCTAACTCCAACAGTGCAGTAATATCTAACTAAATGCTTGTGTTCCTAGCTCCATCAGTGCAGTAGTATCTAACAATTCACAACAATACACCCAAATCTAAAAGTAAAAGAATGGAATTAAGAAATATATAAGTATATTAGGAAGAGGAATGTCGGGTTGGCGTAGACTAAAATAGAGTAGAATAGAATACAGTATATACATATGAAATGAGTAAAACAGTATGTAAACATTATTAAAGTGACCAGTGATTCCATGTCTATGTATATAGGGAAGCAGACTCTAAGGTACAGGGTTGAGTAACTGGGTGGAAGCCGGCTAGTGATGGCTAATTAACAGTCTGATGTCCTTGAGATAGAAGCTGTTTTTCAGTCTCTCTGTCCCAGCTTTGATGCACCTGTACTGACCTCGCCTTCTGGATGTTGCCGGGGGGAACAGGCTGTGTCTCGGGTTGTTGATGCCCTTCAAATCTTTTTGGACGTCCTGTGACATTGGGTGCTGTAGGTGTCCTGGAGGGCAGGTAGTCTGGAGAGCCCTGCTGTTGATGGCAGCGCAGTTGGCATACCAGGCGGTGATACAGCCTGACAGGATGCTCTCAATTGTACATCTGTAAAAGTTTGTGAGGGTCTTAGGGGCCAAGCCAAATTTCTTCAGCCTCCTGAGGTTGAAGAGGCACTGTTGCGCCTTCTTCACCACACTGTCTGTGTGGGTGGACCATTTCAGATTTCAGCTTTCCACCTTCTCCACTACTGTCCCGTCAATGTGGATCAGGGGGTGCTCCATCTGTTGTTCCCTGAGGTCCACAATCATCTCCTTTGTTTTGTTGATGTTAAGGCAGAGGTTATTTTCATGGCACCACTCCGCCAGGGCCCTCACCTCCTCCCTGTAGGCTGTCTCATCATTGTTGGTAATCAGGCCCACTACTTTTGTGTCGTCTGCAAACTTGATGATTGAGTTGGAGGCGTGCGTGGCCACGCAATCACGGGTGAACAGGGACTACAGGAGGGGGCTGAGCACGCACCCTTGTGGGGCCCCAGTGTTGAGGGTCAGCGAAGTGGAGATGTTGTTTCCTACCTTCACCACCCGGGGGTGGCCCGTCAGGAATTCCAGGACCCAGTTGCACAGGGCGGGGTTCAGACCAAGGGCCCCAAGCTTAATGATGAGCTTGGAGGGTACTATGGTGTTGAAGGCTGAGCTATAGTCAACAAACAGCATTCTTACATAGGTATTCCTCTTGTCCAGATGGGCTAGGGCAGTCTGCAGATCTGTGGATCTATTTGGGCGGTATGCAAATTGAAGTGGGTCTAAGGTGTCAGGTAAGGTAGAAATGATATGATCCTTAACTAGCCTCTCAAAGCACTTCATGATGTCAGAAGTGAGTGCTACGGGGGCGATAGTCATTTAGTTCAGTTACTTTTGCTTTCTTGGATACAGGAACAATGGTAGACATCTTGAAGCAAGTGGGGACAGCAGACTGGGATAGAGATAGATTTAATATGTCCGTAAACACTCTAACCAGGTGATCTGCGCATGTTCTGAGGACGCGGATAGGGATACCATCTGGGCCGGCAGCCTTGAGAGGGTTAACACGCTTAGATGTCTTACTCACGTCGGCCACGGAGAATGAGAGCCCACAGTCCTTGGGAGAGGGCCGCATCACTGGCACAGTGTTATCCTCAAAGCGGCCGAAGGTGTTGAGCTTGTCCGGAAGCAAGACGTCGGTGTCCGCGACGTGGCTGGTTTTCCCTTTGTCATATGTGATTATCTGTAGACCCTGCCACATACATCTCATGTCTGAGTCGTTGACTTGAGACTCCACTTTAACTCTGTTCTGACGTTTTGCCTGTTTGATTGCCTTTTGGAGGGAATAACGACCATGTTTGTATTCAACCATATTTCCAGTCACCTTTCAATGGTCAAATGCCGTGGTTTGTCCTTTCAGTTTTGCCCAAATGCTACCATTTATCCATAGTTTCTGGTTTGGGTAGGTTTTAGTCACCGTGGGAACAACATCCACTTCCTGATGAACTCAGTCATGTCTGTGAACATGTCAATGTTATTCTCAAAGGCTACCCAATACATATCTGTCAGCGTGATAAAAACAATCTTGAACTATGAATTTTGATTGGTCAGACCAGCGTTGAATAGACCTTAGCACGGGTACTTCCTGTTTGAGTTTCTGCCTATAGGAAGGGAGGAGCAAAATGGAGTCATGATCTGATTTGCCAAAGGGAGGGTGGGGGAAAGCCTTGTAGGCATCGCAAAAAGATGAGTAGCAGTGGTCTAGTGTTTTTCCTAAGCAAGGACTACAGTCAATGTATTGATAGAGCTTCAGTAGCGTTTTCCTCAAGTTAGCTTTGTTAAAATCTCTAGCTACAGTTAATGCGGCCTCAGGATATGTGGTTTCCAGTTTGCATAAAGTCCCGTGTAGTTCCTTGAGAGCCGTTGTGGTATCTGCTTGAGGGGGATATACACGGCTGTGACTATAACCAAAGAGAATTCTCTTGGTTGTCTGACCTGATATAATGATTATTTTCCTGCAGGCTCAAGATCCATCCTCTCCAACCAAGAGAGGAGGGAAACCATCCAAGGTAGGCAGAGGAGACTGGAGTCCTATTGTGTTCATAAACTCCCAGAGTTGGCATGGCAAAGTGCAAGGTGTGTTTTACAAGGATTGTTTGTTTGGCTTGCAGTTAACAGTGGGCTGTTGTGGATGTTGTTCTTGTTGTTGCTGTTATTCAGGGGATAACGTGGCAATATAACCATAACAATACAAACATTGAAAAATGTGGACATGTCTCCTTTCTCCGAGGACTGTGACTTATGGCACGGATTGTTTTGGAGTTCAGCAAACACATTGTTCTGGAGTTAAGCTAACAAAATGTTTTGAGTTCAGCAAACATAATTTTTGGAGTTGAGCTAATAGAATGGGCAGCAGGTAGCCTAGCGGTTAAGGGTCAGTAATCTAAAGGTTGCTGGTTCGAATCCCCTAGGGGAAAGATCTGTCGATGTGGCCTTGAATGTCATTCTGGATAAGAGCGTCTGCTAAATGAGTAAAATGTAGAATGCAACTTGGTTTATGGAAAGCTGTTTGCAACCTCACCAATGGTAATGTATAAATCCCTTCAAGCATGGCTGTCCTCTCTGTGCATGGTTTCCTTTGAATTGGTCCTTCCCTCAATGGAGACAATGACAACAATATCCCCTTTTGCTTTCCATCTAAGATGGCAGAGGTTAGCCAACAGAGGAAAGATGGTCTTCTTCAACCTGGTCCATCCAGACTTCACCAAGAGGCAGGACCCACTGTGAGAACATCCACCCAGCCATCCATCGCCTCACCCACTCTTCCTTCCAAAGAGGCATTGTCAGCAATGTACCAACAGCGACAGAAAGTTGAGCTGCGGAGGCTCCTGAAGCACACCCACCCGGAGCTGAGGAGCCTGGAAAGCCTGGATGGGGTGGTGGATCAGGAGCTGGCTGAAGTGCTGTGTTTAGAAACCCAGCCGATAGCTGGCGAGACCGGATACGAGGGAGAGGTCCTGTCCAGGCGGTTGATATTTGAGAACTGTGTACAGAGCAATACTGTGGATCCCCACACTTCTAAAATGCACATCGCGGAGGGGGCCGGGAATAGAGTTGGGACTGGTTTTGGGGTTTGGGGAGACGTGAAGAGAACATCAGCCTTGCTTGAACTGCCATGGTATAACCAGAACCTTCAGGAGGAGAGGGTTAAAGAAACCACAGACCAGGTGGAGAGGACTGATGCTATTCATGGGGAACTTACTGAGTGTGAGGAGGGGGAGATGGTCAGGTTGGACGTCCAGTCTGCTAGGAGGCTGTTTGAGAGCCAGCAAGTCGACACCCTGAGGGCCAACCAGGAGGACGTGACCCTGAACAAGGTTATCGTGTCAGAGGATGAGAGGGGAGCTGTTCAGAAGAGAAAACAAGTGTTTGAGACAAGAAGCAGTAAGACAGATCAGAAAGTGATCAAAAGCAAAATTTGTTTTAAAAATCTTGATGTGAGTTCTCAGTCTGAGGGAGAAGTACTGGGTGTCGGTGTTAATAGTGCAGACACTGAGGTTCAGCCACAGCATGAAGGGTTCTCCACAGTCAAACAAGTCTTTGAGAGAAAGTCACAGTGTGTTTCAAACGCAGATGTTGAAACTAGTCCAAGAATTCCAAAGTATCCGTGTACTTCTCTGCTTGAAAACCAAGCAATACATAAAACTGGAAAACCATTACATATGCAGGAACCAAAGCCCCAGAACACTAGTTCACTCCCAGGCGACCTAGCTCCTGACAGAAGGGTCCATGAGGACATGTTAGAGTTAGTGGCTAACGTAAGGAACAGAGCTCAATTGTTTGAGTCCACTCTGTTCGACCTGATTAACCACCATAACAGAGAGGAGATGGAGATGGTGGCAGAGAGCATCAATGAGACATTGAACTCTCTCTATCACTTCAACGCCCTCCACTCCCACGGATCCATCATCAAGGCTAGCGAGACAGGAAGTGGTCAGAAGGCTAGGTACAGGCTGACCCCCGGTCTGAGACCAGAGATAGAACAGGAAAAGGTGGCTGAGGGCAGGGTTAAGAATTTTATACTCCAGCTGTTACCCCGGGCAACCCTTAAGCCTCAGGTGGTTTACCTGAAGGAGGACGCGAAGAGGAACGTGGAGGTTACCATGGTGATGGTACCTTTCCATCAGGTACGTCTTGCTTCAAACCAAGATAAAGAGTTCAGAACAGCTAACGTTGTCCAGCTCATTGAGGACATCCTCAGTCAGGACAGCTCTCTGAGGAAAGGAGTAGTTATACAGGAGGACAGTCAGGGACAGACTGAGGTCACCGTTTACTCCCTGTACAACGATTCTGAAGGAGAGGTGGAGAGGTACTACCCCCCACAGGAACAGAGGACGGAGACCAACGTCCTAGACATTGCTGCAGGTGATGAGATTAAAACTGAGACTGGTGAAGTAAGGAGAGGCGATGTGAAGTCAACCATCAGCTGTCTCTTGGCCACCAGTCAGGACCACTCAGCCGCAGCCACTTACAAACCTGAGGTCAATGTCATGGGGAATGTCAAGTTATTCAGGAGCTGCATTGAAAAGGGAGATCTGGAGTATCTGAAAACCTTGCAGGTCCAGCCAGAGGAGAAGGAACTCCCACTTCGGACTGATGTTGTAACAGGTGTCTCCACGAAGCCAAAGATACATAATCAACAACAACAACCAGAGGATCAGGTGGAGCAGAATGATCCAGATATAGTCCTTAAGAACATCTTCTTAGCCAACCAGAGCTGTGCCCAACAGAACGAGACGAAGGCAGAGAAGACCTCTCAAGCAATAGTACAGGACCAGCACACCTCTGTGGAGAAAATAGAGACGTGCTCTGATTCTGTTATAAAGACCTCCACATCCCAGACATCCACAGAGCAGCACCAGGAGGAGGAGGAGGAGGTAGTGAGAGGTAAAGTACAGGAAGCGCTCCGATCTCTGGAGAAGACTAGTGGCGTTAATGTCAGCCAAGGAGACTTCGAGGCTGCCATGATCTGCAGGAAATCTCCAAAATCTCAGAAAGGAAGCCATAAGAAGAAGACTAATGTGAGGTATGCTCCCCAACACAGTGAAGTAAAGACTGGGACTCTGACTGAAGCAGCAGTAGTGATGAGTGAAGGACAAGTCATCTCTGTGAAGAGCAGTGACATTGTAGTAGATGTCCAGCAGACCTCTGTGCAGACGGAAGAGACAAGCTGTAATTCTGTAATAAAGATCTCCACATCCCACTCCTCTATCACCTCAGAACATGAACCTACACCCTGCCGCCTCAAGACCGAAGAGGCTAGCTGTGCTGCTACGTCTTCTGAAGAACTACAAAATGCAGAAGCCTTGAGTATGGAGGTCCAAGAGGGCACTGAGGTGGTCCAGAGAGGACACTTAAAAGCTGCCATGAAGTCTTTACAGAGTGCTACAACAGAGGAGGAGGAGGAAGAGGAGAAGGAGGAGGTACTGAGAGGTAATCTACAGGCAGCGCTTCATTCTTTAGAGAAGACTAGTGGCGTTAACGTCAGCCAAGGAGACTTCAAGGCTGCCATGATATACAGGAACTCTGGGAAATCTACATTTCAAAGCCAAAAGAAGAAACATGATATGAGGAATGTTCCAAAACACAGTGAATTAAAGACTGGATTTCTGACTGAAGCTCAACCATTCTCTTCAGTAGCGATGAGTGAAGGAGAACAGGTGGCCACCAAGGAGCTGAGAGTAGCAACTGCAAACCCCCCCAGCCCAGACCAAACCACAAATAAACTAGCTACAGCCTCCACTTTGAAACATGAATCTCAGACTGGCTCTCAATCTCTAGCTCCCTCAAAGAAAAAGAAAAGACCTGTTGGCCCAAAACCTGGTCTTCTGCCGAAACCAGCAGTTCCTCCTAAACCAGGTCTTCTGCTGAAACCAGCAGTTCCTCTTAAACCAGGTCAGATGACAGGAAACACAGCTAGTCAGTCAACAGAGACAGATGTACATATCAGTGACAGCCACACCATTTCTATAAGAACTACTAGTAGTATTTCTAGTATTGCTAGTACTAACAGTACTCAACCGAAAGAGTCAACCAAAAGTCAAACAAAAGTATCAACTAAATGTCAACCGAAAGAGTCAACCAAAACTCAATCAAAAGAATCAACCAAATCAAAGGAATCAAAGAAATCAACTAAAAGTAAATCAAAAGAAGAGCAAACGCCCCAAACATTCACTATCAAACCAAAGTCCTACGCAGATGCCCTTTGCAGAGGCTTACAACAGACAGATAGTGTTCCAGAGGCACAACAGAGTAGGTACGTATCTGAGAGGCCAGCTGGGAGCTCAGTAGGAACAGCTGATACTGGGGCTGACGAGGCCACCCAACACACTGGTGATGCAACCCAACTCAATGAGGAAATTACATTAAACCAGGAAGGTCAGGGGTCTGAGCTCATCCCTCAGAGACAGACTAGTTTTAACTCGTTTCCAGTGGAGGAGAGCAACACTAAGTCACCACAGGAAAGGACTCCTACAGAGCAGAGACAGGGACCCCAGGGGGCCCTAAAGGACAAAGAGAAGGTCAATGAGGACTTCATAGGGTTTCAAGCAGCACTTCAGAACTTTGGAGGGAAGAGTAAAGCCCCTGTGAAACCTAAACAAGTGAAGATAACCCAGAGTGAAGAGAACCAGAAACACACCTCTCTCACAGTTACACACACTGCTGTGGGACAGCAAGCCAGTGACCCTTCTCAGCCTCAACCATGCAGTAAACCAGAGAACAGCATCCAGAAAGAAGAGAAGGAAAACACAGTGGTAATGAGGGAGAAGAAAGCAGAGATGGAAGCAGAGACAGAGGATGAGCGTGGCCAGAGGCTGTCGGTCCACATGGATAAGATCATGAGGGGTAACGTGACCATGGCCATGGAGATCTTTGACAACCTGAGGAAGCAGGAGGAGCTGAAAGAGATCTTGACCTGGGTGGAGGAGGTGGAGGAAGACACCAGCCAGGTGGACGTCACGGCCCTCAGGAACATCTTTGAGAATATACCTGACTGGGTCGTTGCCCCAAGAGACAAGAGACAGCATAAACAACAACAACAGACCAAGGTGGAACAGAAGATCTCAGAAGTGAAGAGATCAGAGACGCTGAAAGATGATACTGAGACCTCAATGTCCTCCATGGCTCTTGTGTTCGGAAATCTGGAGAGAGCAAGTGAGGAGATCATGAACCTGAAGGAGCAGACTTTAGCCAGACTAATGGACATAGAAGTGGCCATTAAGAAGGCTTTGTACTCTGTGTCCACTCTTAAGTCAGACTCTGATATCGTTGTTCTGTCTGGCCTGTTTAAGGAGTCCCTAAAGGGGACAGCAGCCCAGACCCAAGGCTCCACTAGCAACATCAGCACTATCAGTACCGGCTCCAGCAGCAGAGCTACGACGGCCCAGGGAAAGGACAGCCCTACCACTAAGACACAAAGAGACCCAGGTCTGCCAGCTGATGAGGGACCTGTCATTAAGTCCCAGAGCAGTCCTCCATCCTCCTTAATCTCCATCCAGTCTGCAACCAAGCAGGAGTCTGCAGACAGACAACAGGAGTCTGCAGACAGACAGAAGGGTTCTGCAGCCAGACAAAAGTCCTCCCTGCAGCCTCCACTGTGCTCAGCCTGTCAGCTCAGCCTGAAGTGTCGCCCTTCTGGTAGCCCTTGTAGCAGAAGCCCTCTCAATTAGAAACATCAGGTCAGCGTACTCGAAGTGAAGATAGCCCCAGAGTGGAGTGAAGTCGTCGACACTAAGACAGTTAGGGAGAACTAGTAGAAGACAGATCATTTTGGCAAAAAGGTCTACTCCACCAAGACATTCACTGTGGTGATTCAGCAGACACCAGCACCTCTCCCAGGGGTTAGGTAGTGACCACCAGTCCAACCAGGTATTGGGTAGGTCAAGGTCATCTTGCCTATCATCAAACCGTCACCGCCTTTTTAAAAATGGTGCTTGCAACAGCAAAGGCAGTGGGTTCGATTCCCGCTGGGGCCACCCATACAAAAATGTATCTACTCGCTTTGGCTAAAATGGCATATCTTATAAACTGTTTGAATGAATGAGAAAGGACACTTCAGGTAAAAAGAATTTAAAAAATGACAGTCAGGAAGACAAGATTTTTTAAAGTGTGTGATTCCATGAAACATTTGTTTGGATAGAATTGTAATAAAATGTTGTTTGTATATTCTCTTGTTCAGCTGCCTGTTATCTGTCCTGCTTATCAACAACAAACTGGATCTCGCCCCCGCCCACACACACACACCTCGCCCCTCTCCCTGAGGAGTTGTTCTTGCCAAAGCTACAACTGCAATAAGAGTCAGAACTCTTTCTTTCCTCTTTCCAAACATAACAAAAACACGAGATGAAATTCAGAGGCCATTCATTGTTTTCAGTCATTAAACATGAGATGAAATTCAGGGGTCATTCATTGTTTTCAGTCATTAAACATGAGATGAAATTCAGAGGCCATTCATTGTTTTCAGTCATTAAACATGAGATGAAATTCATAGAGGACATTCATTGTTTTCAGTCATTAAACATGAGATGAAATTCAGGGGTCATTCATTGTTTTCAGTCATTAAACATGAGATGAAATTCAGGCTCATTCATTGTTTTCAGTCATTAAACATGAGATGAAATTCATAGAGGACATTCATTGTTTTCAGTCATTAAACATGAGATGAAATTCAGGCTCATTCATTGTTTTCAGTCATTAAACATGAGATGAAATTCAGAAGTCATACATTGTTTTCAGTCATTTAACATTTTGTCCCATTCCTCCTGACAGAGCTGGTGTAACTGAGTCAGGTTTGTAGGCCTCCTGACAGAGCTGGTGTAACTGAGTTGGGTTTGTAGGCCTCCTGACAGAGCTGGTGTAACTGAGTCGGGTTTGTAGGCCTCCTGACAGAGCTGGTGTAACTGAGTCAGGTTTGTAGGCCTCCTGACAGAGCTGGTGTAACTGAGTCGGGTTTGTAGGCCTCCTGACAGAGCTGGTGTAACTGAGTCAGGTTTGTAGGCCTCCTGACAGAGCTGGTGTAACTGAGTCAGGTTTGTAGGCCTCCTGACAGAGCTGGTGTAACTGAGTCGGGTTTGTAGGCCTCCTGACAGAGCTGGTGTAACTGACTTGGGTTTGTAGGCCTCCTGACAGAACTGGTGTAACTGAGTCGGGTTTGTAGGCCTCCTGACAGAGCTGGTGTAACTGAGTCGGGTTTGTAGGCCTCCTGACAGAGCTGGTGTAACTGAGTCAGGTTTGTAGGCCTCCTTGCTCTCACACACTGTTTTAGTTCTGCCCACACATTTTCTATAGGATTGAGGTCAGGGCTTTGTGATGGCCAAGTCAATACCTTTACTTTGTTGTCCTTAAACCATTTTGCCACAACTTTGGAAGTATGCTTGGGGTCATTGTCCATTTGGAAGACCCATTTGCGACCAAGCTTTAACTTCCTGACTGATGTCTTGAGATGTTGCTTCAATATATCAATATATATATATATATATATAAAAAAATGTTTACGGGGCTACCATGAATTCCCATGAATTATTTATGAGGTTTAATGTTTGATTTGTTAGATTAAGTAATTTGGTAATGAATCTGAATAAATATGGTTGTCATACATTTTTATCGTCACAGCGAAACCGCTAGTCATTGGCTGCTAACAGCTGAGAACTGCTACCTTCGGGAGTACAGACCCCCAGAATATGACCGGTGAAGGTAGGAACTGCAGGACATATAGAGGCTACTAAGACAAAATAAACGTGACACAAACCTTTGTTTCAGTCAACCTATTTCATTCAGATGAATTACATGACTCGTGACAAAAGTCACATCCGGGCTGATGGAACATGAAAAAGGTACAATGTTATAATTGCCGACAGACAATTTGTTTGTTCAACATCTTTTTGTGTCTGTAACATTAATTATGTGAGAAATTGGGATGGAAATGTATTTATGAGCAAATATTGACATAATAACCATAATACAGAAGTCAATGTGGAGTTTATGAGATTAGATTATTAGATTAAATAAATGATGATGCCCTTCACAGGGTGGTGAAAGTGCACAGTGATGAGCTTGATGCTCCTTTACAATAAATATTCAGGGTCTTAGTCTGGTGACATGATGATTGATGCTTGGCTGCAGTTTGACAAATACAAATAATATTGCTCTTATCCATAATAATCTCAACGTAGGTTGCCTATCTGCACTGTATGTGTGAGCTGTTGGCTAGAGTGGCAGGCAGCAGACCAGTGAGCTGTTGGCTAGAGTACAGGCAGCAGACCAGACTGGGCTGTTGGCTAGAGTGCAGGCAGCAGACCAGTGAGCTGTTGGCTAGAGTGCAGGCAGCAGACCAGTGAGCTGTTGGCTAGAGTGCAGGCAGCAGACCAGTGAGCTGTTGGCTAGAGTGGCAGGCAGCAGACCAGTAAGCTGTTGGCTAGAGTGCAGGCAGCAGACCAGACTGGGCTGTTGGCTAGAGTGCAGGCAGCAGACCAGTGAGCTGTTGGCTAGAGTGCAGGCAGCAGACCAGTGAGCTGTTGACTAGAGTGCAGGCAGCAGACCAGACTGGGCTGTTGGCTAGAGTGCAGGCAGCAGACCAGACTGGGCTGTTGGCTAGAGTGGCAGGCAGCAGACCAGTAAGCTGTTGGTTAGAGTGCAGGCAGCAGACCAGTGAGCTGTTGGCTAGAGTGCAGGCAGCAGACCAGACTGGGCTGTTGGCTAGAGTGCAGGCAGCAGACCAGTGAGCTGTTGGCTAGAGTGGCAGGCAGCAGACCAGTGAGCTGTTGGCTAGAGTGGCAGGCAGCAGACCAGTGAGCTGTTGGCTAGAGTGGCAGGCAGCAGACCAGTAAGCTGTTGGCTAGAGTGCAGGCAGCAGACCAGACTGGGCTGTTGGCTAGAGTGCAGGCAGCAGACCAGTGAGCTGTTGGCTAGAGTGGCAGGCAGCAGACCAGTAAGCTGTTGGCTAGAGTGCAGGCAGCAGACCAGACTGGGCTGTTGGCTAGAGTGCAGGCAGCAGACCAGTGAGCTGTTGGCTAGAGTGGCAGGCAGCAGACCAGTAAGCTGTTGGCTAGAGTGCAGGCAGCAGACCAGACTGGGCTGTTGGCTAGAGTGCAGGCAGCAGACCAGTGAGCTGTTGGCTAGAGTGCAGGCAGCAGACCAGTGAGCTGTTGGCTAGAGTGGCAGGCAGCAGACCAGTAAGCTGTTGGCTAGAGTGCAGGCAGCAGACCAGTGAGCTGTTGACTAGAGTGGCAGGCAGCAGACCAGTGAGCTGTTGACTAGAGTGCAGGCAGCAGACCAGACTGGGCTGTTGGCTAGAGTGCAGGCAGCAGACCAGACTGGGCTGTTGGCTAGAGTGGCAGGCAGCAGACCAGTAAGCTGTTGGTTAGAGTGCAGGCAGCAGACCAGTGAGCTGTTGGCTAGAGTGCAGGCAGCAGACCAGACTGGGCTGTTGGCTAGAGTGCAGGCAGCAGACCAGTGAGCTGTTGGCTAGAGTGCAGGCAGCAGACCAGTGAGCTGTTGGCTAGAGTGGCAGGCAGCAGACCAGTAAGCTGTTGGCTAGAGTGCAGGCAGCAGACCAGTGAGCTGTTGACTAGAGTGGCAGGCAGCAGACCAGTGAGCTGTTGGCTAGAGTGCAGGCAGCAGACCAGTGAGCTGTTGGCTAGAGTGGCAGGCAGCAGACCAGTAAGCTGTTGGCTAGAGTGCAGGCAGCAGACCAGTGAGCTGTTGGCTAGAGTGCAGGCAGCAGACCAGTGAGAGGTTGGTTAGAGTGCAGGCAGCAGACCAGTGAGCTGTTGGCTAGAGTGCAGGCAGCAGACCAGTAAGCTGTTGGCTAGAGTGCAGGCAGCAGACCAGTAAGCTGTTGGCTAGAGTGCAGGCAGCAGACCAGTGAGCTGTTGGCTAGAGTGGCAGGCAGCAGACCAGTAAGCTGTTGGCTAGAGTGGCAGGCAGCAGACCAGTGAGCTGTTGACTAGAGTGCAGGCAGCAGACCAGTGAGCTGTTGGCTAGAGTGCAGGCAGCAGACCAGACTGGGCACATTTTCTACATAAACGCTAAAGTTTTTGTGACAAATCCATAAGTACTGTTAAAAATGCAACGGAGACCCATTTAACTTTTATTTTTCATTCGGTACCTGGGAATTCAACAACAAAAGGTATTTTCATATGCACTACATCATCACGCACAGTCTTTTATCAGCAAAAATTCAGTTTGATGAAAATGTGCATATTGTTTTATGCATTAGAATATTTGCATTAAATTCTGTCTCCAATGGAAGCCTAGCTACAGTGTGTCAATGACAACACAGAGCAGGAAATGAAGACATTTATTACAATCCTGGACATGAATGCTAGAATTAAACAATTAACTACGCAAATCAGCAAAAGATGTATCCATTAAGGAAATAGACGCAGTGGGTCTGTCTGCGTGTTGTGGCAGGAGCAGCTATGCTCCACTGTACCCGGGAGTTCTACTGTGTATTCCACTAGCAGCAGCTGTTCAGCAGGAAAGGGAACTATGACGAGGGCTTTGGCCACAACCAACACGAAGACCGCTGGCTGCAGAGAACCAATGAGACGCTGGGATCTAGCTGGACCAACGTCATATAGAGCTCCTTGATGGTGAGTTTAGTGATCACACAGACACATGACAACACAGACACGTGCATATATAAAAGTGTTTTTATAGCATTTTCATTTCATTAAAGTAATGTAGTAACTTTATAGAAGCAATTACAGACAAATATTATGAATGATTACTGAGAGACAAACTGATGATCCCAAACAGGATTGTCATTTCATGTTTTCCATATCAGCAAAATGACTGTGATTTCACCTTTTTTTCTAGATCAAATCAAAAGTTTATTGGTCATGTACACAGTGTTGCAGATGTTATCGCAGGTGCAATTAAATACAGTCTACAGTAGATCCAACAGTCTACAGTAGCTCCAACAGTCTACAGTAGCTCCAACAGCCTGCTCCAACAGTCTACTGCAGCTCAAACAGTCTACTGTCACTTCAGCAGTCTACAGTAGCTCCAACAGTCTACTGCAGCTCCAACAGTCTACTGTAGCTCCAACAGTCTACTGCAGCTCCAACAGTCTACTGCAGCTCCAACAGTCTACTGCAGCTCCAACAGTCTACTGCAGCTCCAACAGTCTACTGTAGCTCCAACAGTCTACTGTAGCTCCAACAGTCTACTGTAGCTCCAACAGTCTACTGCAGCTTCAATAGTCTCCTTCAACAGTCTACTGTAGCTCCAACAGTCTACTGCAGCTCCAACAGTCTACTGTAGCTCCAACAGTCTGCTCCAACAGTCTACAGTAGCTCCAACAGTCTACAGTAGCTCCAACAGTCTACTGTAGCTCCAACAGTCTACAGTAGCTCCAACAGTCTACAGTAGCTCCAACAGTCTACAGTAGCTCCAACAGTCTACTGTAGCTCCAACAGTCTACTGTAGCTCCAACAGTCTACTGCAGCTCAAACAGTCTACTGTAACTTCAGCAGTCTGCTCCAACAGTCTACTGCAGCTCCAACAGTCTACTGTAGCTCCAACAGTCTGCTCCAACAGTCTACAGTAGCTCCAACAGTCTACAGTAGCTCCAACAGTCTACTGTAGCTCCAACAGTCTACAGTAGCTCCAACAGTCTACAGTAGCTCCAACAGTCTACTGCATCTCCAACAGTCTACTGCAGCTCAAACAGTCTACTGTAACTTCAGCAGTCTGCTCCAACAGTCTGCTGTAGCTCCAACAGTCTACTGTAGCTCCAACAGTCTACTCCAACAGTCTGCTGTAGCTCCAACAGTCTACTGTAGCTCCAACAGTCTACTGTAGCTCCAACAGTCTACTGTAGCTCCAACAGTCTGCTGTAGCTCCAACAGTCTACTGTAGCTCCAACAGTCTACTGTAGCTCCAACAGTCTACTGTAGCTCCAACAGTCTGCTGTAGCTCCAACAGTCTACTGTAGCTCCAACATTCTGCTCCAACAGTCTGCTGTAGCTCCAACAGTCTACTGTAGCTCCAACATTCTGCTCCAACAGTCTACTGTAGCTTCAACAGTCTGCTGTAGCTCCAACAGTCTGCTGTAGCTCCAACAGTCTACTGTAGCTCCAACATTCTGCTCCAACAGTCTACTGTAGCTCCAACAGTCTGCTGTAGCTCCAACAGTCTACTGTAGCTCCAACAGTCTGCTGTAGCTCCAACAGTCTACTGTAGCTCCAACAGTCTACTGTAGCTCCAACAGTCTACTGTAGCTCCAACAGTCTACTGTAGCTCCAACAATGCAGCAATATCTAGCAATACAATAACACTACACACATAATCCAAACGTAAAAAAATAAAGGAAATGTATTTGGAACCGAAGCAGTGATTTATACAAACATATATTTTATCATTGTATTTTTATTTAGAAATGTTCAACTATATCAAAATGTTTTTTGTGATATAAATAATGTATTTTATCATTTGATTAATACAAAATAAAGTAGTTATGTTTACAAAATGTCTCTCTAACAATATAGTATGAGATCTGAATAACAGTCCAATGTTTTGATTGACCATTTAGTAGATCTACTTGATATTGATAATAATCAAAACAATCACATACTCTATGTAAAGCTCAAGATAATATAAAACAGTGATAATCATTTACATTTTTGTGATCATTGTTTCTTCTGTCTTATCCTCTGCATGACTGAGTCCATTTTCAAGATTCAACTTCTCAGGAGTTCTAGAATCAAAAATAACAAGTAAGCAATCTACTTGCAGAAATACACCATTTGAAATAATTTATTACAGTGGAAATGATCAATCTTGATATCAACACAGTTAAAATTACGACAATATAAGCACGCTGAACCAGACTGCTTTCAAGGATGTCTCAAAAATATAACATCCTTCTATCCATTTGCTCTCTCATCCATCATCCATCCATCCCACTCCCCATCCCTCCAAAATGATACTCACACTGAGTCCTTCTCCTGTGGTTCAGTGTGGTCTTGTAGCTCAGTGTTGAGTGTCTCAGGCAGCATGAAGCAGAGGCCTCCACCCAGGAAGGGCAGGATGCCATAGATCAACATAGGGATGGAATAGTGATACACCTCCAGCAGTCTAATCAGGGGGGCAAGGATGCCAGCCACACGGGCACACATGGAGTTCAGACCCACTCCGTTCTGTCTGCAAGACAATACATAGATCAGGAAGTTCAAACCCACTCCGTTCTGTCTGCAAGACAACACACATGGAGTTCAGACCCACTGCATTCTGTCTGCAAGACAATACACAGATCAGGAAGTTCAGACCCACTCCGTTCTGTCTGCAAGACCATACACATGGAGTTCAGACCCACTCCGTTCTTTCTGCAAGACAATACACATGGAGTTCAGACCCACTCCGTTCTGTCTGCAAGACAACACACAGATCAGGAAGTTCAGACCCACTCCATTCTGTCTGCAAGACAATACACATGGAGTTCAGACCCACTCCGTTCTGTCTGCAAGACAACACACAGATCAGGAAGTTCAGACCCACTCCGTTCTGTCTGCAAGACAATACACATGGAGTTCAGACCCACTCCATTCCGTCTGCAAGACAACACACAGATCAGGAAGTTCAGACCCACTCCGTTCTGTCTGCAAGACAACACACAGATCAGGAAGTTCAGACCCACTCCATTCTGTCTGCAAGACAATACACATGGAGTTCAGACCCACTCCATTCTGTCTGCAAGACAACACACAGATCAGGAAGTTCAGACCCACTCCGTTCTGTCTGCAAGACAATACACATGGAGTTCAGACCCACTCCGTTCTGTCTGCAAGAAATACACAGATCAGGAAGTTCAGACCCACTCCGTTCTGTCTGCAAGACAATACACATGGAGTTCAGACCCACTCCGTTCTGTCTTCAAGACAATACACATGGAGTTCAGACCCACTCCGTTCTGTCTGCAAGACAACACACAGATCAGGAAGTTCAGACCCACTCCGTTCTGTCTGCAAGACAATGCACAGATCAGGAAGTTCAGACCTGTCAAAAAATCCAAGATGCTCTCCCCGGCCCGCTAGCTGTCTGAATCATCGTGTCTCCAGCTCGCCTAGCTACTCACTGGACCCTATGATCACTCGGCTACACATGCCTCTCCCTTATGTCAATATGCCTTGTCTATTGCTGTTTTGGTTAGTGATTTCTGTCTTATTTCACTGTAGAGCCTCCAGCTCTGCTCAATATGACTTAGCTAGCCCTTTTGTTCCACCCCCCACAAATGCAATGACTACACCTGGCTTAAATGGTGCCTCTAGAGACAAAACCTCTCTCATCGTCACTCAATGTCTAGGCTTATCTCCACTGTATTCACATCCTACCATACCATTGTCTGTACATTATGCCTTGAATCTATTCTTCTGTGCCTAGAAATCTGCTCCTTTTACTCTCTGTTCCGAACGCACTAGACGACCAGTCCTCTGTTCCTCTGGTGATGTCGAGATTAACCCAGGCCCTGCAGCCCCTAGCTCCACTCCCATTCCCCAGGTGCTCTCATTTGTGGACTTCTGCAACCGTAAAAGCCATGGTTTCATGCATGTTACCATTAGAAGCCTCCTCCCTAAGTTTGTTTTATTCACTGCTTTAGCACACTCCGCCAACCCGGATGTCCTAGCCGTGTCTGGATCCTGGCTTAGGAAGGCCACAAATGGCTGGCCATGCTTTCCACCTGGCTACCCCTACCCCGGCCAACATACTACCCCCCCTCCCCACTTCTCCTTCACCCAAATCCAGACAGCCGATGTTCTGTAAGAGCTGCAAAACCTGGACCCCTACAAATCAGCTGGGCTGGACAATCTGGACCCTCTCTTATCCGCAGAAATGATTGCAACCACTATTACTAGCCTGTTCATCCTCTCTTTCGTATCGTCTGAGATCCCCAAATATTGGAAAGCTGCCGTGGTCATCCCCCTCTTCAAAGGGGGTGACACTCTAGACCCAAACTGTCATAGATCTATATCCATCCTCCCCTACCTTTCTAAAATCTTCGAAAGCCAAGTTAACAAACAGATCACCGACCCTTTCAAATCCCACCGTACCTTCTCCACTATGCAATATGGTTTCCAAGCTGGACATGGGTGCACCTCAACCACACTCAAGGTCCTAAGTGATATCAAAAACCCCCCATCGATAAAAGACAGCACTGTGCAGCTGTCTTCATCAACCTGGCCAAGGCTTTCGACTCTGTCAATCACCGTATTCTTATAGGCAGACTCAATAGCCTTGGATTCTCAAATGACTGCCTCGCCTGGTTCACCAACTACTTCTCAGATAGAGTTCAGTGTGTCAAATTGGAGGGCCTGTTGTCCGGACCTCTGGCAGTCTCTGTAGGGGTGCCACAGGATTCAATTCTCGGGCAGACTCTCTTCTCTGTACACACCAATGATGTCGCTCTTGCTGCTGGTGATTCTGTTTTTATTTTTTATTCCCCTTTATTTAACCAGGTAAGCTAGTTGAGAACAAGTTCTCATTTGCAACTGCGACATGGCCAAGATAAAGCAAAGCAGTGTGACAAAAACAACAACCCAGAGTTACACATGGAATAAACAAACATCCACCTCTAAGCAGACGACACCATTCTGTATACATCTGACCCTTCTTTGGACACTGTGCTAACAAACCTCCAAACAATCTTCAACGCCATACAACACTCCTTCCGAGGCCTCGACTGCTTTAAAATGCAAGTAAAACTAAGTTCTCTGTACCGATTGCTGTCCGCACCCATGTAAGTAAGTATGTTGAAACGTATGAA